>NC_092718.1:133219230-133474230 GCF_047496885.1 Scyliorhinus torazame
ACCTCCCCGATAGGGACCCCTTCTCACTCCATCAACTCCTTGTATATCTCCGAGACCCTCCCATCCCCATCCCCTGTTTTTGACATTCCCTTATCCTGTAGTCCCTTTAGTGGGAGGCGAGGAAAGCTTGGAACCTGCCTCCAGACAAAGTCCCGTACCTGGAGGTACCGAAACCCGTTCCCACCCGATAACTCAAGCTCCTCCTGGCTCAGGAAACCCTCCTCAATGAAGAGATCCCCAAATCTCTCAACCGCTGCCACCTCCTAAAGCTCCCATCCAGCCCTCCTGGAACAAAACGGTGATTGTCACAGATCGGTGACCACACCGACGCCCCCTCCAGTCTCATGTGCTGTCTCCATTGCCCCCCAGCCTCAGGGCTGCCACTACCACTGGGCTTGTGGAGTACCGAGCCGGCGAGAACGGCAGGGGTGCAGTCAGTAAAGCCTCCAAACTGTTGCTCTGTTTATCTGGTTATAAATATGGCGGTCAATATGGTCTCCTTCCTTAATCCTAATTATGTGTATACTTTCAGAGTCGCCAGGTATCTCTCGATATACCGCCACAAGGTTCAACCCGAATACCGATCAAAGAGCCAATACACCAGTTAGTTAGTTCAAAGTCAGTACTATTTATTTGCACACACAGTAAGATCTACTCATGCACAACAGTACTACAAACTAAACTATCTCTAACGCTAACGCCTATACTTAACTTCGGGTGCCCACTTAGTCAGAGGAACAATGGCCATTGTTCAGATCTTGGTGCTGGTGGACGGGTCTCTCCGCTTTGAGAGCCAAGTCCAAGAGAGCGATTCTCTCGTGCGGGTTCCTTCTTATACCCGGAGGGGCTTCGCGAGCTTTTAGGCGGGCCTTAAACTTGGCCCCAATTAATTGGGCCGCTTCTCGATCACTGGTATTGATCCTGACCAATAAAGGGGTGGGTGCCCTGATGGCTGGGCATGTCTTTGGTGGCCGTTGGCCTTGCTTTGTTTGTGCTTTCAGTTGGGGAACTGGCGCCGGGACGTCTGAAACAGTATCGGTTGCTTGAGTGTCTTTCCTTTGTTCCCGGAGATGGGCCATCAATATGTTAATTGACCTATAGTTTCAATTCCGTCTGGGAGCTGTCGCTCCAATATGCATACAGGCTCTGTGCCTGCTTGTTTTCCTAACATTGTCCACAGTTCCCTACATTCTTTGCGAGCTTCCATTTTGTATTCTGGAAGTGGCCATCCCAGGTGGCTACACTACCTCCTTGTGAACCTCAACGCGAAGCGTGAAGGATCATATTACTGCATCTTCTTTGTTCTCCTCCTGAGTCGGGCACCCATAAGCAAGGACAGGCTCTATGCTACTCTGTCCTATGAATTGGAACTTTTACCTAAATTGCTTTATGTACACACATCATTATAAAATTCTACGGAGTGCTATGATATTCAGGCATGCATTACAAAATAAAAACACGGGAGCCTCTAACTATTCTTATCTAAGCTATCCTTAATTAAAAGCATGTACAACATTTTAAACTGTACAGTAGCAGCAACACCTGTTTCTGTGGCTTGGCAGTCAAGCACAAAGTTTTACATCTATATTCGAACAAGTAAACAAACAAAAAAAAACAAACAGTCGATGCACTTTAATTCACTGAAGGAGAGTGGGGGGGGGGGTGTTTGTTGAAGTCCGAAAATAGGGGATCTGAATGTGTATACCGGAGTGCGGGAGGCTTTCCTCCGCCATTTCCTAAGTCTTAGTGTCTGAACGGCACTGCAGAGTATTGCATTTACTAATAGTGCTTCTACAACGTAGGACAGGTAATGAACTTGAACAAGTAATGAACTTAGTGTATCGTTTGCTATCTCTGGGTGCAGTGCATGGCAGGGATGGGAAACATTTACGGCCTGTGTGGTAGGGGTCAGGAGGGTCACGTCCGCGTACAACTGTAGGGATCCCGCGAAGATCCAAATGTAGACCATGATGGCTGTCTTCATGTTCTCTTCCTTCTTTTATTAGTCTTCCTGAGGCTTCTGTGGTTCTGGATTTCTGTGGACACAATCATAATACCTGTTATTATCTTATTTAAGATCTCGTATGTCTGTCTGTCTGTCCCTTTATTGCCAATTACCCATTATAATTGTTCACCATCTGTGACTCCCTCATTTTTTTTTTTTAAACCAAATATTTTTGGACAAGACATCCGAGAAGAAAATACTGACACAGTGCGAGCAGCCTGTGTGGGAGATGTGGTGAATGTACCGTCCCAGTGTTTGAGGATGTAAATAGCATATGGAAAGCAACCTAAGGGTCGCCGTAAAACAAAACAAAAGAGTTTTGAACTAAAAGTTCCAAATGGGGTGCGTGTGGGCCGCAGCGGGGCAAGAATGGGTGGAATGCCCGGGTAGGACGATGACCAGTGCTGTATGTGCACTACCCGAGCGTAGCTGACCAGATGGGGGTCCTCAGGCAGGACGGGGACCAGTGCCGTTACTCCACTTCCTGAGCGGCCGGACAAGAACGGTAAGAATTTGTGTTCGCCGTGGATGTTGCCTCTTGTGATTACCTTCAAATCAGGAGAGTAGTTAGGATCGGTTGTCTGACGACAAACTAGTCCCTTTAACTGCCAGTGGGCGTTAAAAGAGTGGTGGCGTGGGGCCATGAAAACTTTCAGTGGACCAACAACATTTAACATTTACAGTAACAAACATTTAACGTAACACAAAAACATGACATAAATCGTGCAGGTTCCATCAGAAAGGACACCGTAAATCTCCATCGGTCCCTTTTTACCATCATCTGGGTACCTCATTGCTTTATAGCGAACAGAGTCGCAAAGGGGTTCGTTTGGTGGGAGTCAGACTCTAAGTCATCATCTTCTCCCGGTTGCCATACTCGTGACTGGAGTAGTTGTGCCAAAGCAGCTTGTGGCGAATTGGTGTCCATCTCATCATTCCGGATGAGTCTGTACGAATTATCTCGGTGCCAGTGTTTCGTGTCGAGGTTGGAGCTGCTAGGGGGCAATCCATAATCGTCGGACGGTGGGTCTGGATCAGGGGCTTTAATGTCCGATCTCAAAGGGGTTGCTGGAATCGTGTTCGGAGTCTCTGGGAGTGTGGCCTGGTGCAGGGGTGTAATCGTGGCGTGGTTTGCTGGTGCTGTCGCTGTCGCTGTTGGTTGGAGGAAGGGAGAGGCGGGTTCATGCCTCTGGGTGTGGAGTCGAAGTAGTGTCTGAGGATGGGCTGGACTAGTTGGGGGAGGGTAGGAATAGGTCAGCCATGGGCGGGCCGTGTTCGTCTGCTGCTGCAATCGAGATGTGGTGTGAATGGTTGTTCTGCGAGCCATAAGCCTTAAGCTGGTTTATGTGGAACCATGCAGACTTGCCATTGGGTTAGGTGATTTTGTATACAGAGGGGCTGACTTTACTCGAGATAGAGTACGGTCCTGCAAATTTGGGGAAAAGGAATGAACTGGGGTTGTATAGGGATAGCATGACTTGCTTCCCGACTACAAATTCTGTGGCGTGTACTGTCTTATCAAAGCAAACTTTGCTTTGCTTCTTGCGTGTCCCAAGTCTAACAGCTGCTGCAAGCTGGGCTGCTTTTGCATTCTCTAAAATCTGCTGAACTGCTTTCTCATGGGTGAGGGCGGTGACTGCGGGGCTGGCCAAATCGAATCCTAACAAATATTCTGTCCCTTTCATGGGTCGTCCGGTCATGAGGGTGGGGGGGGTGTATCCTGTCAACGGGGATACCGTGTTTCTTATGAACATCAGTGCAAAAGGGAGAACTGTGTCCAAGTGCTATCGTGCTGTTGCACCATTTTTCTGAGGGTTGCTTTTAAAGTCCTATTCATTCTTTCTACTATGCCGCTTGACTGGGGTTGGTATGCAATGTAGGATTTTTATTTGATTCCGAAAATTGTAAGGACGTTTTTCATCACTCGTCCTGTAAAATGGGAGCCTTGGTCGGACTCGATGCTGCGTGGAAGTCCCCATTTTGTAAAGATGTGCTGAGTGAGGATCTTGGCTGTCGCTTCAGCCGCGTTTGTTCTGGATGGAAAAGCTTCCACCAATTTTGTGAAGGTGTCGATGACCACCAACACATACTTGAAAACATTCCTGCAGGGGGGTAGGGGTCCTATATAATCAATTTGCAAGTTTGTCCATGGGGCCATTAACGGGGTGGGTGTGGCTAAGCTGACCTTTTCTTGCGTATCTGTCCGGATTGTTCTGGGCACAGATTAAACAGTTCTCAATGTAATGCGTTACATTGGCTTTTAAATCGGGCCATCAGCAGAGAGGTCTGAGGTGGGCGAGGGTAGCTTCTATGCCTTGATGTCCATGGTTGTCATGGAATTGGCAAATGATCTGATTCCTGTCCTGGCTGGGGACTACATAAATTCCTTCTTTTAAAATCGCACCGTCATGTGTTGTCAACGCGTTCTTGTATTTATCATAGGGGGCTGGGAAGTTGCCTTTTAAAACTTCCCTGAGCTGTGCGTCTTTTTGGGCCTTTGCTAAATGCTGAATGTTGGTCTGTGAATGCTCTTCTGGAGGTTTAAACTAGTTCAGCAGGGGCTTGGGAACCTGAATTGTAGCTCCAGTATACAGGAGGTTGAGAGTAGTGAGGTCATGAGTAAGGTTTCAAAGTTGCAGTAGTGTACCGGCAGGCAGGAAGGTGGTTTAAAGTGTGTCT
Organism: Scyliorhinus torazame; assembly: GCF_047496885.1. Lineage (NCBI taxonomy): Eukaryota > Metazoa > Chordata > Chondrichthyes > Carcharhiniformes > Scyliorhinidae > Scyliorhinus > Scyliorhinus torazame. The sequence goes on from NC_092718.1 coordinate 133,223,915, forward strand.
TTTTCAATGCCAGGAGCATCCGGAATAAGGTTGGTACCTGGGACTTCGATGTTGTGGCCATTTCGGAGACATGGATAGAGCAGGGACAGGAATGGATGTTGCAGGTTCCGGGGTTTAGGTGTTTTAGTAAGCTCAGAGAAGGAGGCAAAAGAGGGGGAGGTGTGGCATTGTTAGTCAAAGACAGTATTACGGTGGCAGAATGGACGTTTGATGAGGACTTGTCTACTGAGGTAGTATGGGCTGAGGTTAGAAACAGGAAAGGAGAGGTCACCCTGTTAGGGGTTTTCTATAGGCCCACGAAAAGTTCCAGAGATGTAGAGGAAAGGATTGCAAAGATGATTCTGGATAGGAGCGAAAGTTATGGGGGACTTTAACTTTCCAAATATTGACTGGAAATGCTATAGTTTGAGTACTTTCGATGGGTCCGTTTTTGTCCAATGTGTGCAGGAGGGTTTCCTGACGCAGTATGTAGATAGGTCAACGAGAGGCGAGGCCATATTGGATTTGGTACTGGGTAATGAACCAGGACAGATGTTAGATTTGGAGGTAGGTGAGCACTTTGGTGATAGTGACCACAATTCGATTACGTTTACTTTAATGATGGAAAGGGATAGGTATATACCGCAGGGCAACAGTTATATCTGGGGAAAAGGCAATTATGATGCGATGAGGCATGACTTTGGATGCATCGGAAGGAGAGGAAAACTGCAGGGGATGGGCACAATGGAAATGTGGAGCTTGTTCAAGGAACAGCTACTGCGTGTCCTTGATAAGTATGTACCTGTCAGGCAGGGAGGAAGTGGTCAAGCAAGGGAACCGTGGTTTACTAAAGCAGTCAAAACACTTGTCAAGAGGAAGAAGGAGGCTTATGTAAAGATGGGACATGAAGGTTCCGTTAGGGCGCTCGAGAGTTACAAGTTAGCTAGGAAGGACCTAAAGATAGAGCTAAGGGGAGTGGAGACAGCCCCAGTAACTATAGACCAGTGAGCCTTACTTCTATTCTGGGCAAAATATTGGAAAGGTTCATCAGAGATAGGATGTATAATCATCTGGAAAGGAATAATTTGATTGGAGATAGTCAACACGGTTTTGTGAAGGGGAGGCCGTGCCTCACAAACCTTATTGAGTTCTTTGAGAAGGTGACCAAACAGGTGGATGAGGGTAAAGCAGTTGATGTGGTGTAAATGGATTTCAGTAAAGCTGAGGGTGGATTTTAGGGTCCGATTCATGCGCTCCACGATACCACTTGACTGGGGGTGGTATGCGATGTGGAATTTTTGGGTAATGCCAAATATCGTGAGGACGTTCTTCATCAACACGTTCCGTAAAATGGGAACCTTGGTCGGATTCAATGCTGCGGGGGAGTCCCCATCTCGTAAAGATGTGGTGGGTTAGGATCTTGGCTGTGGTCTTTGCCGTGTTCGTTCTGGATGGGAATGCCTCTACCCATTTTGTAAACGTGTCTTATCACAACGAGTACATACTTATAACCATTCCTGCAAGGGAGCAATGGTCCTATAAAATCAATCTGGAGGTTAGTCCAGGGGCCATTAACGGGGCGGGTGTGACTAAGTTGAGCTTTCTTGGCGTATCTGTCCGGATTGTTCTGGGCACAGATAAGGCAATTCTCAACGTGGTGCGTTACGTCTTCTTTTAAACTGGGCCACCAACAGAGCTGCCTGAGGTGGGCTGTAGTGGGATCAATTCCTTGATGTCCATGACTGTCATGGAACAAACAAATGAGCTGATTCCTGTCCAGGAACCACATAAAGGGTGTCTTTTAACACCACACCATCATGTGTGGTCAGTGCATTTTTGAATCTATCATAGGGTGCTGGATAGTTTCCTTTCAAAATCTCCCTGAGATTGCTGTCCTGCCTCTGGGCCTGTACTAAATCCTCAATATAAGTCTGCGAGACCTGAACTGCATTCACTGGTGCGCTCTCGGGGGGTGTCAAACAAAAGAACAAAGAACAAAGAAATGTACAGCACAGGAACAGGCCCTTCGGCCCTCCAAGCCCGTGCCGACCATACTGCCCGACTAAACTACAATCTTCTACACTTCCTGGGTCCGTATCCTTCTATTCCCATCCTATTCATATATTTGTCAAGATGCCCCTTGAATGTCCCTATCGTCCCTGCTTCCACTACCTCCTCCGGTAGTGAGTTCCAGGCGCCCACTACCCTCTGCGTAAAAAACTTGCCTCGTACATCTACTCTAAACTTTGCCCCTCTCACCTTAAACCTATGCCCCCTAGTAATTGACCCCTCTACCCTGGGGAAAAGCCTCTGACTATCCACTCTGTCTATGCCCCTCATAATTTTGTATACCTCTATCAGGTCGCCCCTCAACCTCCTTCGTTCCAGTGAGAACAAACCGAGTTTATTCAATCGCTCCTCATAGCTTATGCCCTCCATACCAGGCAACATTCTGGTAAATCTCTTCTGCACCCTCTCTAAAGCCTCCACATCCTTCTGGTAGTGTGGCGACCAGAATTGAACACTATACTCCAAGTGTGGCCTAACTAAGGTTCTATACAGCTGCAACATGACTTGCCAATTCTTATACTCAATGCCCCGGCCAATGAAGGCAAGCATGCCGTATGCCTTCTTGACTACCTTCTCCACCTGTGTTGCCCCTTTCAATGACCTGTGGACCTGTACTCCTAGATCTCTTTGACTTTCAATACTCTTGAGGGTTCTACCATTCACTGTATATTCCCTACCTGCATTAGCCCTTCCAAAATGCATTACCTCACATTTGTCCGGATTAAACTCCATCTGCCATCTCTCCGCCCAAGTCTCCAGACAATCTAAATCCTGCTGTATCCTCAGACAGTCCTCATCGCTATCCGCAATTCCACCAACCTTTGTGTCGTCTGCAAACTTACTAATCAGACCAGTTACATTTTCCTCCAAATCATTTATATATACTACAAAGAGCAAAGGTCCCAGCACTGATCCCTGTGGAACACCACTTGTCACAGCCCTCCAATGAGAAAAGCATCCCTCCATTGCTACCCTCTGCCTTCTATGGCCTAGCCAGTTCTGTATCCACCTTACCAGTTCACCCCTGATCCCGTGTGACTTCACCTTTTGTACTAGTCTACCATGAGGGACCTTGTCAAAGGCCTTACTGAAGTCCATATAGACAACATCTACTGCCCTACCTGCATCAATCATCTTAGTGACCTCCTCGAAAAACTCTATCAAGTTAGTGAGACACGACCTTCCCTTCACAAAACCGTGCTGCCTCTCACTAATACGTCCATTTGCTTCCAAATGGGAGTAGATCCTGTCTCTAAGAATTCTCTCCAGTAATTTCCCTACCACTGAAGTAAGGCTCACCGGCCTGTAGTTCCCGGGATTATCCTTGCTACCCTTCTTAAACAGAGGAACAACATTGGCTATTCTCCAGTCCTCCGGGACATCCCCTGAAGACAGCGAGGATCCAAAGATTTCTGTCAAGGCCTCAGCAATTTCCTCTCCAGCCTCCTTCAGTATTCTGGGGTAGATCCCATCCGGCCCTGGGGACTTATCTACCTTAATATTTTTTAAGACACCCAACACCTCGTCTTTTTGGATCACAATGTGACCCAGGCTATCTACACCCCCTTCTCCAGACTCAACATCTACCAATTCCTTCTCTTTGGTGAATACTGATGCAAAGTATTCATTTAGTACCTCGCCCATTTCCTCTGGCTCCACACATAGATTCCCTTGCCTATCCTTCAGTGGGCCAACCCTTTCCCTGGCTACCCTCTTGCTTTTTATGTACGTGTAAAAAGCCTTGGGATTTTCCTTAACCCTATTTGCCAATGACTTTTCATGACCCCTTCTAGCCCTCCTGACTCCTTGCTTAAGTTCCTTCCTACTTTCCTTATATGCCACACAGGCTTCGTCTGTTCCCAGCCTTTTAGCCCTGACAAATGCCTCCTTTTTCTTTTTGACGAGGCCTACAATATCACTCGTCATCCAAGGTTCCCGAAAATTGCCGTATTTATCTTTCTTCCTCACAGGAACATGCCTGTCCTGTATTCCTTTCAACTGACACTTGAAAGCCTCCCACATGTCAGATGTTGATTTGCCCTCAAACATCCGCCCCCAATCTATGTTCTTCAGTTCCCGCCTAATATTGTTATAATTAGCCTTCCCCCAATTTAGCACATTCATCCTCGGACCACTCTTATCCTTGTCCACCAGTACTTTAAAACTTACTGAATTGTGGTCACTGTTACCGAAATGCTCCCCTACTGAAACATCTACCACCTGGCCGGGCTCATTCCCCAATACCAGGTCCAGTACCGCCCCTTCCCTAGTTGGACTGTTTACATATTGTTTTAAGAAGCCCTCCTGGATGCTCCTTACAAACTCCGCCCCGTCTAAGCCCCTGGCACTAAGTGAGTCCCAGTCAATATTGGGGAAGTTGAAGTCTCCCATCACCACAACCCTGTTGTTTTTACTCTTTTCCAAAATCTGTCTACCTATCTGCTCCTCCATCTCCCGCTGGCTGTTGGGAGGCCTGTAGTATACCCCCAACATTGTGACTGCACCCTTCTTATTCCTGATTTCTACCCATATAGCCTCACTGCCCTCGGAGGTGTCCTCTCGCAGTATAGCTGTGATATTCTCCCGAACAAGTAGCGCAACTCCGCCTCCCCTTTTACATCCCCCTCTATCCCGCCTGAAACATCTAAATCCTGGAACGTTTAGCTGCCAATCCTGCCCTTCCCTCAACCAGGTCTCTGTAATGGCAACAACATCATAGTTCCAAGTAGTAATCCAAGCTCTAAGTTCATCTGCCTTACCCGTAATGCTCCTTGCATTAAAACATATGCACTTCAGGCCACCAGACCCGCTGTGTTCAGCAACTTCTCCCCGTCTGCTCTGCCTCAGAGCCACACTGTCCCTATTCCCTAGTTCTCCCTCAATGCTCTCACCTTCTGACCTATTGCTCCCGTGCCCACCCCCCTGCCATACTAGTTTAAACCCTCCCGTGTGACACTAGCAAACCTCGCGGCCAGGATATTTATGCCTCTCCGGTTTAGATGCAACCCGTCCATTTTATACAGGTCACACCTGCCCCGGAAGAGCTCCCAGTGGTCCAGATAACGGAAACCCTCCCTCCTACACCAGCTGTTTAGCCACGTGTTTGTCTGCTCTATCTTCCTATTTCTAGCCTCACTGGCACGTGGCACAGGGAGTAATCCCGAGATTACAACCCTCGAGGTCCTGTCTTTTAACTTTCTGCCTAGCTCCCTGAACTCCTGCTGCAGGACCTCATGCCCCTTCCTGCCTATGTCGTTAGTACCAATATGTACAACGACCTCTGCCTGTTTGCCCTCCCCCTTCAGGATTCCCTCTACCCGTTCGGAGACATCCTGGACCCTGGCACCAGGGAGGCAACATACCATCCTGGAGTCTCTTTCACGTCCACAGAAGCGCCTATCTGTGCCCCTGACTATAGAGTCCCCTATTACTATTACTCTTCTGCGCTTTGACCCTCCCTTCTGAACATCAGAGCCAGCCGTGGTGCCACTGCTCTGGCTGCTGCTGTTTTCCCCTGATAGGCTATCCCCCCCGACAGTATCCAAAGGGGTATATCTGTTCGAGAGGGGGAAAACCACAGGGGATTCCTGCACTGACTGCCTGCCCTTTCTGGTGGTCACCCATTTCTCTGCCTGCACCTTGGGTGTGACCACATTTACATAACTGCGATCTATGACGCTTTCCGCCACCTGCATGCTCCTAAGTGCATCCAATTGCTGCTCCAACCGAACCATGCGGTCTGTGAGGAGCTGCAGTTGGGTGCACTTTCTGCAGATGAAGCCATCCGGGACGCTGGAAGCCTCCCGGACCTGCCACATCTCACAGTCAGAGCACAGCACCCCTCTAACTGACATTGCGTCAATTAATTAAAATTAAAATTTGTCTTTTTTTTTTAATACTTTTTTTTTTAAATTGCAAAGTTACTGTCAACTATCTGTTTCCTAGCACTAGATTTCTAATAGAAATGCGATAGCTAACTATAATATTCTCCGATCTCTGGCTTAGATATCCTCTAAATTATAATTAAGTTATTATGTTTAATTACTTCCCAAATACTCAAATTTTTTTTAATTTTTTTTTTAAATTTAGGTTAGAATCCCAACCAGCCACTCAGGTCACAGCTTTTCTGTGATGTCACTTCAGTTTCCCCCCGACACACACAATTTGAAAAAAGGTATAAAAGTAAAAATCACTTACTTACCTTCTGAGTGTCTGAGATGTTCTCAGGTTCTCTCGCTGACAGAGACTGCTCCTCCACCTCCGATCCTTGACCTGCACAATGCTAATAATATAATAATATAATATGGCACTTACCTTACACCAATGGGTCTTATTATTAGGTTAGAGGAGGAGGGCGGGTGGGAGACACGACACGTGTAGTGTCTCGGGTTTCCTCTCCACCAGAATTTATTGGTTGGGGGGGGGGGGGGGGGGGGGACTTGCCAGAGGTCGAACTTCCGGTTCCCGCCTTATATAAAAACAAATAAAACAGAAAAGAAGAACAGACACGGGACCAGGCAAGGCTTTTTAAATACACTACTCACCTCCCAGAAGGCCCCTGCGCACCGCTGCCGCCGAAATCCAAAGGGCTGCTCCTGTAAAGGTAAGTGGTTTTAAAGTCGCTACTCACCTCCAAGAAGGCCCCTGCGCACCGCTGCCGCCGAAATCCAAAAGCCTGCTCCTGTAAAGGTAAGAGCTTTTTAAATACACTACTCACCTCCCAGAAGGCCCCTGCGCACCGCTGCCGCCGAAATCCAAAGGGCTGCTCCTGTAAAGGTAAGTGGTTTTAAAGTCGCTACTCACCTCCAAGAAGGCCCCTGCGCACCGCTGCCGCCGAAATCCAAAAGCCTGCTCCTGTAAAGGTAAGAGCTTTTTAAATACACTACTCACCTCCCAGAAGTGTCCAAAAATATCCGTGCCTGGAACCTGCTTTTGCCAGTGCGTCAGCTTTTACATTTCCAGGGGGGGAGGAACGATGGTGTCTACGAACTTTTAACTATTCCAAAAGTCCTATCCTGTGCTTTTTTTGCAGTAGCCTACCATGGGGAACCTTATCAAACGCTTTGCTGAAATCAATATACACCACATCAACTACTTTACCCTCATCCACCTGTTTGGTCACCTTCTCAAAGAACTCTATAAGGTTTGTGAGGCACGACCTACCCTTCACAAAACCGTGTTGACTATCTCTAATCAAATTATTCCGTTCCAGATGATAATACATCCTATCTCTTATAAACCTTTCCAAGATTTTTCCCACAACAGAAGTAAGGCTCACTGGTCTATAGTTACCGGGGTTATCTCTACTCCCCTTCTTGAACAAGGGGACAACATTTGCTATCCTCCAGTCTTCTGGCACTATTCCTGTCGACAAAGATGACTTAAAGATCAAGGCCAAAAGCTCAGCAATCTCCTCCCTCGCATCCCAGAGAATCCTAGGATAAATCCCATCCGGCCAAGGTGACTTATCTATACACAGTAAATCACTACTCATGCATAAACTCTACTTTCTAAGCTATTTCTATCACTAACAAGCCTATATTTAGCTTCGGACTGGCCCACCAGGTCAGGGAGAACAAATGGCCTTTTGTTCGGGTTCTGAGTCTGCGGGATTCAAAAGCTGGTTATGGACTGGTAGCTAGGAGCGCCTATCTCGTGGTGAGCGTTGACTTGAGACTTGCGTTCTTGGAGGGCGCCGGACAGGTCACTCTCAGGGGTTGCTTTGCGTTGCTGAGTGACCCTGTCAAGAAGGACGATTTGAACTTAGGGTCTTTACTTTATAGTCCCCAGGGGCGTCCCGCCCTTCGGGACGGTCCCCGTACCTGGTTTCAAGTGATTGGAGTGATTCTCCAATACTGGAGCGGTTCCCTGATCGTTGGGCGGTCTTTAAGTGTCCGTTAACCTCTTTTGTGTTGGCTCCTGCTGGCGCCGAGGAGTCTGGCTTGGCCTTGTTTACCTTAAAATGTTTCGATTGTTCCCAGGGATCGCTCATTACTATGTAGATGGCTGCTACATTACTATGCAGATGGCTGCTTGTATCGATGCTGTCTGGGTTTCTGCAGAGTCTAATACACAGTAAACTTGCACCTGCTAGTTTTTGCCTGTGTTGGCTGAATTTCCCTTCAGCCTTTGCGGTTCTCCATTTTAAGTCGGGAAGTGGCCAACTCAGGTGGCTACACTACCTAAAGCTCCTCCCCACCACCTTAAAAGGTAACTCTCTCATTCCTGCTCCTGTGCCTGAAACGCAAACACCTCGTTCTTTCCCATGTAGCCTTTCCCATGTAACTTGTAGCCTATTCTGACCGGACCCGGTTGGTTCTTGCATTTGCCACCGGAGCCTGGTATAGCAACCGGACCCAATCCACAAATCCCTGCCCAAACCCGAAACCTGCCAAAAATATCCCATAGGTACCTCCACTTCACCCAGTCAAAGGCCGTTTCTGCATCCATAGCTACTACCACCTCAACCTCGCGCCCCTCCGCTGGCATCATTATAACATTCACGAGCCATCTAATGTTGGACGTCAGGTGCCTGCCCTTCACAAATCTCGTCTGGTCCTCCCCGATTACCTCCGGAACACAATCCTCTTTCCATGTGGCCAAGACCTTTGCCAGCAATTTAGCGTCTACATTCAAAAGGGAAATCGGCCTGTACGATCCACAGCTCTCCTGGTCTTTGCCCCGTTTCAAGGTGAGAGAGATTGATGCCTGTGATAGCGTTTGGGGAAGCGCTCCCAGCTCCTTAAACTCGTTCAAGGCCTTAAACAGGAGCGGTCCCAGTAACCCAGAAAAGGTTTTATTAAATTCTACTGGGTATCCATCAGGTCCCGGGGCCTTACCCGATTGCATCGCCCCCAACCCGTCTATCATCTCCCCGAGCCCAATTGGGCCCCCCAGACATTCCACCAGCTCCTCATCTACCTTCGGGAACTCTAGCCTCTCCAAAATCGCTTCATACTCTCCTCCCCGGAAGGGGGTTCCGATTCATAGAGTCGACTATAGAATTCGCGAAACACATCATTTATTACCCCTGGGTCTACCACCACCTACCCCCTCATATCCTTTACTTTCCCAATTTCTCTCACCGCCTCCTGCTCCCACAGTTGATGTGCCAACATCCTACTGGCTTTCTCCCCATATTCGTATATTGCCCCTTTCACCCTCCTCAACTGGGCTTCTGCCTTACCTGTGGACAGGAGCCCAAATTCCATTTGGAGTCTCCGACGCTCCTTCAGGAGCTCCTCATCTGGAGACTCTGCATATCTCCTGTCCACCTGTAAGATTTCACCTACCAGCCTGTCCAACTCCGCCCGTTCAGTCTTCTCCTTGTGGGCCCAAATCGAAATAAATTCCCCTCTGATAACCGCCTTCAATGCTTTCCAAACCACTCCTGCCGCAGTCTCTCCCGTGTCGTTGCTCTTTATGTACCCCCGAATGGCCTCCCACACCCGCTCACAAACCTCATCCTCCGCTAACAGCCCTACATCGAACCTCCACTGTGGACGCTGGGTCTTTCCTGTGCTTATCTGTAGGTCTATCCAGTGTCGAGCGTGGTCCGACACTACGATTGCTGAATACTCCGTGTCCTCCACCCCCGCTAATAGCGTTTTGTCAAGTACGAAAAGTCTATCCTGGAATATACCTTGTGCACATGGGAGCATCCCGATCTCCATTGCCATCGCAGTGGACTGCTCCTCTCGTTCCACCGCCAGCTCCTCCAACTTCTGGATCGCCTGTCCCTGGGTCGTCAATCTCTCCTCCACCCAGTCGACCCCGCTCTGATCGAGTCCACCGCCCGGGGCAAGTCCTCCGCACATTCCTTGCAATGTTGAATGAACTTCTCGGTCAAGAAGTCCACCAACTGGTCCATCGACCATTGAGCTGGCGAGGTCGAACCTTGCTTACCCGCCGTTGCCTCCTTCAAACTCTGGTCCTCGCTTCCAGCCAACTTTTGATTTCTTCTTTTCCTATTTTTCCTCGGGCACAGCTCCATAAGCTAGGGGTCACCTCCTTCTCCTCTCGCTTTTACACCTTTATTTTGAAAAATTCCGATGGAAGTCCAGCTTAAAAGTCACAAAAAGACCACCAAGAGCAGGAGCTGCCAAATGTGCGACCTTTCACTCCATGGCCGCCACCAGACGTCCTGGGGTCGCCCATTTTATACAAATGAGGAGGAATTTCTTCTCTCGGAGGGTAATGAATCTGTGGAATTCTTTACTGCAGAGAACTGTAGAGGCTGGATCGTTAAGTATGTTCAAGGCTGATGTTCGGGGGTTATGGGGACAAGGCGAGAAAGTGAAGTTGAGGATTATCAAATCGGGTCGGTCATGACATCTTTAAATGGCGGCGCAGACTTGATGGGCCGAATGGCTTGCTTCTGCTCCGATGTCTTCTGGTCAACTATTTACGATCTGTATGAATGATTTGGATGAAGAAGCTGACTGCATTGCAGCCAAATCTACTGACGTTGGGCAGATGGGTGGAATGGTCAGATGTGAGGAGGATACAGGGGGCTGCACAGGGCTGGAGGTGAGGGCAAGTTAGTGGGTAAAAACTGGCAGGTGGCAAACAATGTGGGGAAAATGTGAGGTTCTCCACTTTGGCAGGGAGTAGAACATAGAACATAGAAAATACAGCACAGAACAGGCCCTTCGGCCCACGATGTTGTGCCGTACCTTGGTGGTCATCTAGGAAAGCAGAATATTGTGTAAACGGCGAGAGAGACTGCAGGACAAAACGGTACAGAGGGATCTGGGTGTCCTTGTGCACAAAACACAGAGACTTTAGCACACAGGTACACCAAGTGATGGAATGATGGCCTCCATTGCAAAAGGGATGGAGTCTTGCTCCAACTGTATGGGGGAATAGGTGAGACCTCACCTGGAGTACTGCATACAGTTCTGGTCAAAACTTGAAGAGGGATCTGATTCCGTTGGGCAGCTGGTCAGAGAAGATTCACGAGACTGACTCCTGGGGTGATGGTCTTATGACGGGTACTCTCGAAGCAGCACGGTGGCATAGTGCCTCACCGTGCCAGGGACCCGGGTTCAGTTCTGGCTTGGGTGACTGTGCAAACGCACATTCTTCCTGTGTCTGCGTGGATTTCTTCCGGGTACTCTGGTTTCCTCCCACAGTCCAAAGTTGTGTCGGTTAGGTGGGGTCATGGGGTCATGGGGATAGGGCAGGGGAGTGGACCTAGGTAAAGTGCTCTTTTGGAGGGTCAGTGCATACTCAGTGGGCCGAATAGCCTTCTGCACTGTAGGAAGTCTTTGGATTTTGTTCTATATTAGATAGGAGCAGTCTAAGAAAAACTGAGAGGAATGCAAAGTATAAAAATAATAATCTTTATTATTATCACAAGTAGGCTTATATTAACACTGCAATGAAGTGACTGTGAAAATCCACAAGCTTGGAAAGCATGTATGTCAGTAAAAAGTCTGGTGAATAAAGCTGGTGTACATCTGCTGTGTGGGGATATGACGCGGAAGCAATAACGTTAACACGGCTTAAAAATAGTGAAGGAAACAAAATCGTCGGAAAATATAGGGAAGAGGGAGAAGGAGATGGAATGGTAGTTCTGACTGGGGAAGACCACAGAAGGGTTTGAAAGAGAGCATGTCCTTCAGGAGGCAAGGATAGAATTTGCTCCCGTCATTCAGTGGCCGTGCAGTAGATCTATCCACCCTGGGTTCCTGCAGACCCGAGGCGATCACACCTGGGCCTCTGTAGTTATTAGACCTCTGGCTGCCCCGCCAGTTCTGAGCTGCTAAAGTGGCTCTTTTCCGATATCCGTAGGTTGCGCGGTCTATTTCTGAGTTTATTTAATTAGCGAATGCTGGAGGCTAGGCAGCGGCCACCTCACTCACTGAGTTTGAGGTGATTAACGGCACCACTTAAATCTGTGGAGGAGGAACAAAGTTCCTCGGTAAGGTGACACGTTGTTTGCATTGCTCCGTAAGTGCTTCGTAAGTGGGTGGGGGTGGGGGAGGGGGGTTGTACTGAGGCCTCAGTGGTGCAGGGTGGCTGCTATTCCTGCGTTACCCCCTTGTCGGACCTGGAGACCTCCCCCTGCCCTACCCCAGCCCGGAGACTATGCTGAGCGCTCGACCTGGAAGTTGGGTCGAACAGGTCAGCACGGAGCAGGTAAGCGAGGGGTCAGCACAACTGGTTCACAACCAGCCTGTGAGATTTTGTTAGTCAGTGGGTGATGCACACGGGGACAGGGAGCCAGGGGTGGGGGGTCGGTGTTGAGAGAGTTCCGGTTATGATCCGCATTGTTGAGTCGACGAGATGTGAGTTTTTTGAAGGAGGAGGTGGACAGATTCTGGTTGGACAAGGGAATCGGAGGTCATTGGGAGCTGGGGTGGTGTGGGGGCACAACATATCACCTGTCATCTAATTGAATGCAGGCGCAGTAGGTTTGAGGGTTGAAACGGTTTCTTTCTCTCCTATTTTGTGTGTGTGAGAATGCCAGAGCTGCACAGTACTCTAATTGGGCGAGTGCGCAGGTCGGGAGTGTTGAGGTCTCTCCGCCTGCAAAAGGGGATCTCGATTCTCTAGAGGAATCATTTCGACCAAAACGTTAATCCCGTTTCTCTCTCCACAGACACGACCAGACCTGTGGACTTTAGCCAGCATTCTCTGTTTTAATTCACATCTCTTAATTTTAGCTTGTGTCCCCTTCTCTCCCACATGTGTGGTACCTGTGGAAACAAATAATCACCGCTCTTGGCGGTTCATTTGCCTTTGGTTTAGGCCTCAACAACCGATGAGCCCGGTCCAGTTCATACCGAGAGGGTTCTTCTCCCTCCCCCCACCAACCAACTCCGCCAACATCTTGGCAAAATACTCAGTCGGCCTCGGGCCCTCCACCCCCTCGGGCAGGTCCACAATCCTCATATTTTGCGGCCTCGATCTATTTTCCAGATCTCCAATTTAGATTGCGGCCCTTTGTTGGCCTCGATCAACCTCTGCAGCTCCTCTCCTATCGAGGTGAGCTGATCACTGTGCTGCGACATGGCCCCCCTCAACTCCCTTCGACGCAGCCTCCTCCACCAGCACCTTCAGCGCCGCCATCATCTCTTTCCTCATCACCTCCTGGTGCTTTGCGAACTGCTTCTCCAGTTCCAAAGCCATCACCTCTGTCATCTTTTTTTCTGTAAGCAGTGCAACCACACCCAGCCTCCGCCATCTCGCCAACTACCAGACGGGCCCTTTCACTCAACGTGAACCCTCCCTCAGTTCTTCACGGCGGTTTTCTTCTGGTTTTTCAACATCCTCCTCCGTCTTTATACCTTCCTACACTCGATTGTCAAAAAATTGCCCCTGGGACCGGGCATTAAACACCAAAAAATCAATCCGCAAGCAGGAGCCACCCAACGTATGACGTCCTCCTACATTCCACCCCATCTCTCGTTCTTGATCCTTTTACGAGGGGGAGCGGTTTCTCCCCATCTACTTTGTCCAGTCCCCTTAGGATTTTGAGCATCTCTATCAAATCTCCTCCTAACCTTCTCTCCGAGGAGAACAGTCCCAACCCCTCCAATCTATCCTCGTAACAGAAGTTTCTCATCCCTGGAAACATTCCTGTAAACCTCGTCTGCACTCTCTCCAATGTGTTCACATCCTTCGAGTAGTGTGACGCCCAGAACTGTACTTCCTATTCCAGCCAAGGTCTAACTAGTGTCTCGTATAAGTTTGACATAACCCCCTTGCTCTTGTACTCTCTGCCGATATTAATAAAGCTGAGAATATTATATGAGTTATTGATTGATTGATATTTATTGTCACATGTACCGAAGTACAGTGAAAAGTATTTTTCTGCGGCCAAGTACACAGCACGTACATAGTAGACAAAAGAATAATCAACAGAGTACATTGACAAATGGTACATGAACAAATAGTGATTGGTCGGGCAGCGCAGTGGATAGCATTGGGACTGCGGCGCTGAGGACCCGGGTTCGAATCTCGGCCCTGGGTCACTGTCCGTGTGGAGTTTGCACGTTCTCCCCGTGTCTGCGTGGGTTTCACCCTCACAACCCAAAGATATGCTGGGTAGGTGGATCGGCCGCGCTAAATTGACCCTTAATTAGAAAAAAAAATAATTGGGTACTCTAAATGTAAAAAAAAAAATAGTGATTGGTTACAGGTGATTTGTTAACTGCTGTCTCTACCTGTCCTTCCACCTTCAATGATTTATTCACATATAAACCCAGGTCCCTCTGCTCCTGCATCACTTATTTTATATTGTCCCACCATGTTCTTCCTACCAAAATGCATCGCCTCACACTTCATCCCCGTTGAACAGAGGTGGCAGACCGTTGTCCGACCACCTCTCGGCCCAGTCCATCAACATGTCCGTGTCCTTTTGAAGTTAGAACATAGAACATAGAACGATACAGCGCAGTACAGGCCCTTCGGCCCACGATGTTGCACCAACATGGGAAGTCAAAAAACAAAAGCCATCTAACCTACACTGCCATTATCATCCATATGCTTATCCAATAAACTTTTAAGTTCTACACTGTCCTCTTTGCGAAGAAAGAGGAAAGGTAAGAGCTCATCTGCAGGAGTAGTTTATACAGCTCCTAACATTGGTTTCACTGCCTGACAAGCATTCAGGAAGAAATACGTGGTCCATGTATGGAAAGCACCACAGTAATCATGGATTTAATCTACATGTAGAGTAGGCAATCCGATTGGCAAAGGTGGCTGCAAAATGAGTTCCTAAAGAGAGTATTTGGGGACACTTTCTAGGCCATTGCAGACCTGGTAATGAGCAATGAGACAGGGTTATAACCTCATAATAAAGGAGCCTCGACGTGACAGCGGTTATAACAGAATTTCATGTTCAGCTTGAACGTGAGAAGTGTGGATCTGAGACTAGTGTTTCAAACCTGAATAAAGATGATTGTAAGGATTTGAAAACAGAGCTAGCTCCCATGATAACTGGAAAACTGGTTTAAAAGGTAGGACAGTAGATATGCCAGTGGCAGACATCGAAGGAGATTTAAAAAAAAAAAACAGCAATAATTTATCCCAGTGAGGAAGAAAGACTATTTGAACAGGATTCGCCACCCGTGGCTAAATAAGGAAGTTAAGGATAGTATTCAATTGAAAAAAAAAAAAATCCTGTACAAATTGGAAAAGATTGCTGGTAGGTCTGAAGATCGGTCACATTTGAAGAACATAGAACATAGAACAATACAGCGCAGTACAGGCCCTTCGGCCCACGATGTTGCACCGAAACAAAAGCCATCCAACCTACACTATGCCATTATCATCCATATGTTTATCCAATAAACTTTTAAATGCCCTCAATGTTGGCGAGTTCACTACTGTAGCTGGTAGGGCATTCCACGGCCTCACTACTCTTTGCGTAAAGAACCTACCTCTGACCTCTGTCCTATATCTATTATTAAGAACCGGCAAAGGAGATTAGAAAGATTTTAGAGGGAGAGTGAAGGGTATGAGAGAAATCGAATTTGGAATGTGAAAACAGATAGTAAGAGTTCCTACAAGTATTTAAATAGGAAACACGTAGCTGAAACTAGTGTTGATGCACAAGAGAGTGTGGGTTGTGAACAAGGAATTGGCAGAGTCATTGAACAGGTAGATTGTGTCTGACTTCACTGTAAAAGACTTGGAAAACTTACCAAAGATACTCAAAAAACAAGAGATGAAAGTGAGGGAGGGGCTTAAGACAATCACCATCGCCGGGGAAACAGTACTGGGAAAACTATTAGACCTGAAGTCTGACAAGTCCCCAGGACCAGATTGCCTGCATCTTTGGGTCTGAGAGACGGTGGCTGCTTTGGTTCAAATCTTCCAAAATTCCTTAGATTCTGGAAGGGTCCAGTGGATTGGAAAATAGGTGATGGTAGCACCTTTATTCAAGGAAGGAGGAAACTACAGGTCACTTGCCTCACGTCTTTCATCGGGAAATTGCTGGAGTCCATTATGAAGGAGATTACAGCAGGATACTTAGGAAATCACAGTGTGATCAGGAAACAGCATGGCTTTGTGAAAGGAAAGAAGTGTTTAACTGAAATATTCGAGTTCCCTGAGAAACTGACAAGTAACATAGGTAAAGGGGAAGCTGGAGATTCAGCAGGCGATGAAGAAGGCAAATGGTATGTTGGCCTTCATAACGAGAGGATTCGAGTACAGGAGCAGGGATGACTTGATGCAATTATACAGGACCTTGGTGAGGCCACATCTGGAATATTGTATGCAGTTTTGGTCTCCTTATGAGGAAGGATATTCTTGCTCTAGAAGGAGTACAGCGAAGGTTTACCAGACTTGATTCCTAGGATGGTGGGACTGATGTATGAGGGGAGATAGTCAGTTAGGATTGTATTCGCTGGGGTTCAGAACTATGAGGGGGAGTCTCACCTATAAAATTCTGACAAGAAGGGCAGCATGGTGGCACAGTTAGCACTGCTGCCTCACGGCACAGAGGTCTCAGGTTCGAACCCGGCTCTGGATCACTGTCCATGTGGAGTTTGAGCATTCTCCCCGTGTTTGTATGGGTTTCGCCCCCACAATGCAAAGATGTGCAGGGTAGGTGGATTGGCCACACTACATTGCCCCTTAATTGGAAAAAATGAATTGAGTAGTCTAAATTTATTTTTACAAAATTCTGGCAAGACTAGACCAGGTAGATGCAGGAAGGATGTTCCCGATGGTGGATTATCAGAGATCCAGGGGTCACAGCCTGAGGATACGGGGTAGACTGTTTAGGACAAGATGAGGAAAATCACTTCACCCAGAGAGTGGTCGGCTTGTGGAATTTGTTACCACGGAAAGCAGTTGAAGTCAAAACATTGTATGTTTTCAAGAAGCAGTTAGATATCGCACTTGGGGTGAAGGGGGCCAGAGGACATTGGGGGGGCGGCGAAGGCGGGATCAGGTTACTGAATTGGATGATCACCCATGATCATAATGAATGGCGGAGCAGGCTAGAAGTGCTGACTATGTGCTGAAGTCCACTATCAAGGATTTCATAGAGCAGCATTTGGAAAGCAGTGGTGTAATTAGACAAAGTCAGCATGGATTTACAAAAGGAAAATCATGCTTAACGAATCTACTAGAATTCTTTGAAGATGTAACTAGTAGAGTTGACCAGGGAGAACCGGTGGATGTGGTACATTTACACTTTCAGAAGGCTTTCGACAAGGTGTCACATAGCAGATGAATGTAAAGTTAAAGTGCATGGGATTATGGGTAGTGCCTTGAGAGGGACAGGAAGACAGGAAGCAAAAAGTGGTCTTTTTCTGATTGGCAGGCAATGACTAGTGGGGTACCGCAGGGATCTATGCTGGGACCCCAACTGTTCACATTATATATTAATGATTTGGACGAGGGAACTAAATGTATTATCTCCAAATCTGCAGATAACACAAAGTTGGGTGGGAGGGTGACCTGTGAGGAGGATGCAGAGATGCTTCAACAGGATTTGGAAAGGCTGAGTGAGTAGGCACGTGCTTGGCAGGAGCAGCGTAATGTGGATAACTGAGGTTATCCATTTTGAATGGGTGTAAATTAAGAGAATTGGATAGTCAGCGAGATCTTGGTGTCCTCATGCATCAGTCGCTGAAAGTAAGCACGCATTTACAGCAGGCAGTAAAGAAGGTAAATGGTGTGTTGACCTTCATAGATTATCATAGAATTTACAGTGCAGAAGGAGGCCATTCGGCCCATCGAGTCTGCACCGGCTCTTGGAAAGAGCACCCTACCCAAGGTCTACACCTCCACCCTATCCCCATACCCCAGTAACCCCACCCAACACTAAGGGCAATTTATCACGGCCAATCCACCTAACCTGCACATCTTTGGACTGTGGGAGGAAACCGGAGGAAACCCACGCGCACACGAGGAGGATGTGCAGACTCCGCACAGACAGTGACCCAGCGGGGAATCGAACCTGGGACTCTGGAGCTGTGAAGCAATTGTGCTATTCACAATGCTACCGTGCTAGCGAGAGAGTTTTACTGCATATCAAAGGATTGGTGCAGACTCAATGGGCTGAATGGCCTCCTTCTGCACCAGGGATTCTCAAAATGTTAGTCTGCAGCAACAAGTGGAATAGAACAGTACAGCACAGTACAGGCCCTTCAGCCCACCATGTTGTGTTGAGCAATTATCCAAATCTAAGATCAACCTAACCTGCACCCCTTCAATTTACTGCTGTCCGTGTGCCTGTCCAAGAGTCGCTTAAATGTCCCTAATGACTCTGACTCCACCACCTCTGCTGGCAGTGCATTCCACACACCCACCACACTCTGTGTAAAGAACCGACCTCTGACATCTCCCCTATACCTTCCTCCAATCAGCTTAAAATTATGTCCCCTCGTGACAGACATTTCCGCCCTGGGGAAAAGCCTCTGGCAATCCACTCTACTCATGCCTCTCATCACCTTGTACACCTCTAACAAGTCACCTCTCTGCCTTCTTCGCTCCAGTGAGAAAAGCCCTAGCTCCCTCAACCTTTCTTCATAAGACATGTCCTCCAGTCCAGGCAGCATCCTGGTAAATCTCTGCACCCTCTCCAAAGCATCCACATCCTTCCTATAATGAGGCGACCAGAACTGGACACAATATTCCAAGTGTGATCTAACTAGAGTTTTATAAAGCTGCAGCAAAACCTCACTGCTCTTAAACTCAATCCCCCTGTTAATGAAAACGAACACGCCATACGCCTTCTTAACAACCCTATAAACCTGGGTGGCAACTTTGAGGGATCTATGTATGTACGTGGACCCCGAAATCCCTCTGTTCCTGCACACGTCCAAGAATCCTGCCTTTAACCCTGTATTCAGCATTCAAATTCGACCTTCCAAAATGAATCACTTCACATTTATGTAGGTTGAACTCCATCTGCCACTTCTCAGCCCAGCTCTGCATCCTGTCAATGTCCTGTTATAACCTGCAACAACCCTCATCACTATCTACAACTCCCCCGACCTTCGTATCATCAGCAAACTTACTAACCCACCCTTTCACTTCCTCATCCAAGTCATTTATAAAAATCACAAAGGTCCCAGATCCTTTTTTATTTTTTTTATTTTTCCTTTTCTGAGTTACCAAGCCAGGGCTCAGAGTGTGGGTCAGGGGCGAACCCCCAATCCAGCTCCTTGCCTGCTCCAAAAAACCAATTCAAATTGAATCGAATTCATGGTCCCCACATGAGAGACACACCAGATCCGAACCCAAAGGCTCAATCTACAGACACTTGATCTTAGCCAAAAGGCCGAGAAGCGATCCCAGAACAGATCCTTGCGTGACACCACTGGTCACCGACCTCCAGGCGGAATACTTTCCATCCACTACCACTCGCTGTCTTCTTTTGGCCAGCCAATTCTGTAACCAGACAGACCAATTTCCCTGTATCCCATGCCCCCTGATTTTCTGAATGAGCCTTCCATGGGGAACCTTATCAAATGCCTTACTGAAATCCATATACACCACATCCACTGCCCGATCTTCATCAATGTGTCTCGTCACAGCCTCAAAGAATTCAGTGAGGCTTGTGAGGCATGACCTGCCCCTCACAAAGCCATGCTGACTATCTTTAACCAAACTATGTTTTTCTAAATAATCATAAATCCTATTTCTCAGAATCATTTCCAATATTTTGCGCACCACAGACGCAAGACTGATGGGTCTGTAATTCCCAGGGTTTTCCCCATTCCCTTTCTTAAACAGGGGAACAACATTCGCCTCCCTCTAATCATCCGGTACTACTCCAGTGGAGAGTGAGGAAGCAAGGATCATGGCCAATGTTGATGTTTATTGCAGCTGGGGTGATGGGTTTCGGGAGAGTGAGAGAGGAGGTCCTGTGGAAATGGGAGTTCCGTCTGTCAGTGTCACACTTAGCCCCGTGCCCTCTCTGCCAGACTGGAGAGCAGGGTGCCCTCAGTCCCAGGGGGCAATTGCGACCTGCAGCTCTCCCCATGCCCTGAAGCTGTATGGGGGTGTTGGTGAGACCACATCTGGAACACTGTGTAGCTTTTGATCATCTTATTTGCAAAAAGTGATTAATGCATCAGAAACAGTTCAGAGAAGATTTACTTGTGTCATTCCGGGGACGATGTGGGCTGTTTGTCGTATGAGAAGGGATTAAGCAGGCTGGACCGAACCCATTTGGGTTGAGACGAATGAGTGGCTGATATGGTTGATTAGGGGGTGGGGGTACACGGAAGATGTTTCCCCTTGTGGGAGAGATAAAATGAGGGGGGTAACTTCAAAATTATTGAAGACAGAGGTGACAAGGAATTTCTTTTCCATGAGGGAGGGATACGTAGATACATAAAAGATAGGAGCAGGAGGAGGCCTTTTGGCCCTTCGAGCCTGCTCCGCCATTCATCACGATCATGGCTGATCATCCAACTCAATAGCCCAATCCTGCTTTCTCCCCAAAGCCTTTTATCTCATTCTCCCCAAGTGCTATATCTAGCCGCCTCTTGAATATATTCAATATTTTAGCATCAACTACTTCCTGTGTTAATGAATTCCACAGGCTCACCACTCTTTGTGTGAAGAAATGTCTCCTTATCTCTGTCTGAAATGGTATACCCTGAATCCTCAGACTGTGCCCCCTGGTTCTGGACACACCCATCATTGGTAACATCTTCCCTGCATCTACCCTGTCTCGTCCTGTTAGAATTTTATAAGTCTCTATGGGATCCCCCTCATTCTTCTGAACTCCAACGAGAACAATCCCAACCTAGTCAATCTCTCCTCGTACGACAGTCCCGCCATCCCTGGAATCAGTCTGGTAAACCTTCGCTGCACTCCCTCGAGAGCAAGAACATCCTTCCTCAGAGAAGGAGATCAAAACTACTCCCAATACTCCCAAGTGTGGCCTCACCAAGGTCCTGTACAATTGCAGCAACACATCCCTGCTTCTATACTCGAAACCTCTTGCAACACGGTAGCACAAGTGGATAGCACTGTGGCTTCACAGCGCCAGGGTCCCAGGTTCGATTACCCGCTGGGTCACTGTCTGTGCGGAGTCTGCACGTTCTCCCCATGTCTGCGTGGGTTTCCTCCGGGTGCTCCGGTTTCCTCCCACAGTCCAAAGATGTGCAGGTTAGGTGGATTGGCCATGATAAATTGCCCTTAGTGTCCAAACAGGTTAGGAGGGGTTATTGGGTTACGGGGATAAGGTGGTAGTGAGGGCTTAAGTGGGTCGGTGCAGACTCGATGGGCCGAATGGCCTCCTTCTGCACTGTATGTTCTTTGAAGGCCAACATACCATTAGCCTTCTTTACCGCCTGCTGCACCTGCATGCTTACCTTCAGTAAATGGTGCACAAGGACACCCAGCACACTCTCCTCTCCCAATTTACAACCATTCAGGTAGTAATCTGCCTTCCTGTTTTTGCTTCCAAAATGAATAACCTCACACTTATCTAAATTATACTGCATCTGCCATTGGTTTGTCCACTCGCCGAACCTGATCAGACCTTGCTATAGGATCCTTGCATCCTCGTCACAATTCACCCTCCCACCTAATTTGGTATCATGTGCAAACTTTGAGATGTTACGTTTTGTTCCCTCATCCAAATCATTAATATATATTGTGACTTGCTGGGGTCCCAGCACCGATCCCTGTGATACCCCACTAGTTACTGCCTGCCAATTTGAAAAGGACCCATTAATCCCTACTCTTTATTTCCTCTCTGCCAACCAGTTTTCTATCCACCTAAAATACATTTCCCCCAATACCATGCGCTTTAATTTTGCACAATAATCTCTTATTTTGTCAAATGCCTTCTGAAAGTCTAAATATACCACATCGACTGGCTCCCCCTTGTCAACTGTACTGGTTACCTCTTCAAAGAATTTCAACAGATTTGTCCAGCATGATTTTCCCTTAATAAATCCACGCTGACTCTGACTGATCCTGCCACTGCTTTCTAAATGTTCCACTATAAAGTCCTTGACAACGGATTCAAGCATTTTCCCCACTATCGCTGTTAGGCTTACTGGTCTATAATTCCCTGCTTTCTCTCTACCTCCCTTTTTGAATATTGGAGTGACGTGAACGACCCTCCAATCTGCAGGGACAGTTCCAGAGTCTATAGAATCCCGGAAGATGACCACCAATGCATCCACTATTTCCAGAGCCACCTCCTTAAATACTCTGGGATGCAGATTCTCAGGCCCTGGGGATTTATCCACCTTCAATCCCATCAATTTTCCCAGCACCATTTCTCTACTAATTTCTGTTGATTTCTGGATTGTCCACCATATGCTCTGAGTCTGGTGTATCTGTGTGTTTGCAGGTCGGGAGCTGAGTCCTGCTCACCAGTACGGAGTTGCCGGAGCCGTCTCCTTCCCTTTCTTCTGGTTGGCTGGTGCAGGTTCCGCTGTTTTCTGGGTGCTGGGTGAGTAACAGCAGAATGGGGGGGGGGGGGGCGTTGGAGTGTCCCGCACACCCCATGTCCCAAGCCCCCACTGTGACCCAGCCACTGTCCCCTCAACCCTTCCTGCCCCCCACCTCGCTCCCTCTGACCTATTCCCCACTTATCCCGCCCCCCTGTTCTTTGTGTGATACTCTAACTCCTTACCTGTCCTCTTCCTCTAGGTGCTACGCTGGTGATAATTGGCGGCCATGCTGGTTTCCATGAGCTGGAGTCTGGAGATGGTGATGAGCTTCAAATGGAGTCAGTGTAACGGGTGCTGGTGCGAATGGAGCATGGCTTCTGTCCCTCAGAGACCCATCATGGACACAGCACTTTACAAAGAGCGCCAGGGGCATGCCTGAGAACTCAGCTGCTGTGCTCACCATCGTAAATCCAATCTGTTTATTTTCTGAGTAGACAGGCTCCGTGCCTCAGTCTGGATCCTCGTGCAATAGAAATATAATCCATTATTAATCGCGCACTGTCACTCCAAACTCATTACCGTCTGCCCTTACACTATGCTATATGTGGCCAGTTATACTGGGGGCATATTTTCTATGAAGTTGCTTTTGAATTTTGATTATTTTGACCTTGCTGTTTTACATTTTAGCTGACATTGTAAACAATTTGGGAAATTTGTATGTAAACGCTGGAAGGGTGTAACGGTGTGACTGCCAGCTCCAGCCCCTAGGTGGGGCCATGGGCTGATACTTCCTTGTGTAACTTTCTACACTGTGCTTGTATATATAAACACTGATTGATTGATGCAGCCTCACCCCAACTCAGCCTCTCACTCCATGATAGGCTTACAGGATGTGTGGCCTTGTACAGAAACTCATTGCACACTTCTTGATCACACAGCCTCTCTGCTTTACTCCCCTTGAATCTTCCCTCTCCCTGCCCCTCTTGCTTGGCCTCAACACCCCCCTCCCCCTTTCTGCCTTCCTCCCATTCTCCCCATCTCTCTCTGCCTTCCTCCCTCCCCTATCTACCTGCCTCCTGCCCCCTTTCTCTGCCTCAACACCCATATCTCTCTGAGGCTCTATCCCCCACTCTCACTCTGACCCCATCCTCGCTCTGCCTGCCTACCCTGCTCTCTCTCTCTTCCCCCACCCCATTCTGTCTCCCTCCCACTCTGCCTCACTCCCTGCTCTCTCTCCCTCTGCTCTCTCTTCCCCCACCTCATTCTGTCTCCCTCCCACTCTGCCTGCCCCCTGCTCTCTCTCCTTCTGCTCTCTCTCTCTCTCTCTCTCTTCCCACCCCCGTCTCCCTCCCCCTCTTTTTCTCTCTGCCTTCCTCCATCTTTCTGTCTGCCTTTCTATCTCTGCTTCCTTTCTCGTTCACTCTGCATTCTGCCATCTTTCTCTCTCTGCCTCCTTCCACCTCCCACCCCCCTCTATCCACCTCCCACCCCCCTCTATCTCTCACTCTGCCTCCCCATCTCTCTGTCTGCCTCAGTCCCCACCTCTCTGTCTCACTCCCCACTCCCACTTTCTCCCTCTCTCCTCCAACTCTGTTTCCACTTCTCCCCACCACCTCCACCCCAGCTCTTCAAGAATAGTATGAGTTGAATAAAATATGTAAAGGAAGGATCACTCAACTCGCCTCGTCATTGGGAGGCGGATGAACCATCATTGGACACACAGCCCACAAGGAGGCACACTGAGGAGGGGGCACTGAGCCCCGAGACTGTGAGGAGGGGGCACTGAGCCCGGAGACTGAGAGGAGGGGGCACTGAGCCCAGAGACTGGGAGGAGGGGGCACTGAGCCCAGAGACTGGGAGGAGGGGGCACTGAGGGTCCAGAGACTGGGAGGAGTGGGCACTGAGACCCGAGACTGGGAGGAGGGGACACTGATGGTCCAGAGACTGGGGGAAGGGGGCACTGAGCCCCGAGACTGGGAGGAGGGGGCACTGAGGGCCCAGAGACTGGGAGGAGGGGGCACTGAGCCCCGAGACTGGGAGGAGGGGGCACTGAGGGCCCAGAGACTGGGAGGAGGGGGCACTGGGGCCCGAGACTGGGAGGAGGGGGCACTGGGCCCCGACACTGGGAGGAGGCGGCACTGAGGGTCCAGAGACTGGGAGGAGGGGGCATTGAGCCCTGAGACTGGGAGGAGGGGGCATTGGGCCCCGAGACTGGGAGGAGGGGGCACTGAGCCCAGAGACTGGGAGGAGGGGGCACTGAGCCCCGAGACTGTGAGGAGGGGGCACTGAACCCTGAGACTGGGAGGAGGGGGCACTGAGCCCCGAGACTGGGAGGAGGGGGCACTGAGGGCCCAGAGACTGGGAGGACGGGGCACTGGGGCCCGAGACTGTGAGGAGGGGGCACTGGGCCCCGACACTGGGAGGAGGCGGCACTGGGTCCCGAGACTGGGAGAAGGGGGCACTGAGGGTCCAAAGACTGGGAGGAGGGGGCACTGGGCCCCGAGACTGGGAGGAGGGGGCACTGAGCCCAGAGACTGGGAGGAGGGGGCACTGAGCCCAGAGACTGGGAGGAGGGGGCACTGAGGGTCCAGAGACTGGGAGGAGGGGGCATTGAGCCCTGAGACTGGGAGGAGGGGGCACTGGGCCCCGAGACTTGGAGGAGGGGGCACTGAGCCCAGAGACTGGGAGGACGGGGCACTGAGCCCAGAGACTGGGGGGAGGGGGCACTGAGGGTCCAGAGATTGGGAGGAGGGGGCACTGAGCCCCGAGAATGGGAGGAGGGGGCTCTGTGGGTCCAGAGACTGGGAGGAGGGGGCACTGAGCCCCGAGAATGGGAGGAGGGGGCACTGTGGGTCCAGAGTCTGGAAGGAGGGGGCACTGAGGGTCCAGAGACTGGGAGGAGGGAGCACACTGAGGGTCCAGAGATTGGGAGGAGGGGGCACTGAGTCCCGGGAATGGGAGGAGGGGGCTCCGAGGGTCCAGAGACTGGGAGGAGGGGGCACTGAGTGTCCAGAGACTGGGAGGAGGGGGCACTGAGCCCCGAGACTGGGAGGAGGGGGCACAGCCCAGAGACTGGGAGGTGGGGGCACTGTGGGTCCAGAGACTGGGAGGAGGGGGCACTGAGGGTCCAGAGATTGGGAGGAGGGGGCACTGCGCCCCGAGACTGGGAGGAGGGGGCACTGAGCCCCGGACTGGGAGGAGGGAGCACTGAGGGTCCAGAGGCTGGGAGGAGGGGGCACTGAGCCCCGGACTGGGAGGAGGGGGCACTGAGCCCCGAGACTGGGAGGAGGGGGCACTGAGCCCCGGACTGGGAGGAGGGAGCACTGAGGGTCCAGAGGCTGGGAGGAGGGGGCACTGAGCCCCGGACTGGGAGGAGGGGGCACTGAGCCCCGAGACTGGGAGGAGGGGGCACTGAGGGTCCAGAGGTTGGGAGGAGGGGGCACTGAGCCCCGAGAATGGGAGGAGGGGGCACTGAGCCCCGAGACTGGGAGGAGGGGGCACTGAGGGTCCAGAGGTTGGGAGGAGGGGGCACTGAGCCCCGAGAATGGGAGGAGGGGGCACTGAGCCCCGAGACTGGGAGGAGGAGGCACTGAGGATCCAGAGACTGGGAGGAGGGGGCACTGAGGGTCCAGAGACTGGGAAGAGGGGGCACTGAGGGTCCAGAGATTGGAAGGAGGGGGCATTGAGCACAGAGACTGGGAGGTGGGGGCATTGAGCACCGAGACTGGGAGGAGGGGGCACTGGGCCCCGAGACTGGGAGGAGGGGGCACTGAGCCCCGAGACTGGGAAGAGCGGACACACTGAGGACCCCTCAGAGTACCCCACTGAGGACCCCTCAGTGTACCCCACTGAGGGCTGCACGGTAGCACAGTGGTTAGCACAATTGCTTCGCTGTTTCAGGCTCCCGGGTTCGATTCCGGCTTTGGTCTCTGTCTGTGCGGAGTCTGCACGTCCTCCCCGTGTCTGCGTGGGTTTCCTCCGGGTGCTGCGGTTTCCTCCCACAGTCCATAGATGTGCAGGTTAGGTGAATTGGCCATGATAAATTGCACTTAATGTTGGCTGGGGTTACTGGGTTATGGGGAGAGAGTGGAGGTGTGGATCTTGGGTAGGGTGCTCTTTCCAAGAGCCGGTGCAGACTTGATGGGCCGAATGGCCTCCTTCTGCACTGTAAATCCTATGACCCCCGAGATTGGGAGGCGGGGGCACTGAGCTCCGAGACTGGGAGGAGGGGGCACTGAGCCCAGAGATTGGGAGGAGGGGGCACACTGAAGGTCCAGAGACTGAGAGGAGGGGGCACTGAGGGTCCAGAGACTGGGAGGAGGGGGCACTGAGGGTCCAGAGACTGGGAGGGGGAGGCACTGAGGGTCCAGAGACTGGGAGGAGGGGGCACTGAGGGTCCAGAGACTGGGAGGGGGAGGCACTGAGCCCCGAGACTGGGAGAAGGGGGCACTGAGCCCAGAGATTGGGAGGAAGGTGCACTGAGGGTCCAGAGACTGGGAGGAGGGGGCACTGAGCCCGAGATTGGGAGGAGGGGGCACTGAGCCTCGAGACTGGGAGGAGGGGGCACTGAACCCCGAGACTGGGAGGAGGGGGCGCTGAACCCCGAGACTGGGAGGAGGGGGCACTGAGCCCCGAGACTGTGAGGAGGGGGCACTGGGCCCAGTGACTGGGAGATGGGGGCACTGAGGTTCGAGAGACGAGGAGGGGGCACTGAGGGCCACAAGACTGGGAGGTGGGGTCACTGAGGGTCCAGAGACTGGCAGGAGGTGTCACTGAGAGTCCAGAGACTCGGAGGTGGGGGCACTGAGGGTCCAAAACTGGCAGGAGGGGGTACTGAGGGTCCAGAGACTGGGAGGAGGGGGCATTGAGCCCCAAGACTGGGAGGAGGGGGCACTGAGGGCCCCGAGACTGGGAGGAGGGGGCACTGAGCCCCGGAATTGGGAGGAGGGGGCACTGAGGGTCCAGGGACTGGGAGGAGGGGGCACTGAACCCCGAGACTGGCAGGTGGGGGCACTGAGCCCCGAGACTGGGAGGAGTGCGTACTGGGCCCAGAGACTGGGAGGAGGGGGCACTGAGGGCCCCGAGAATGGAAGGAGAGGGCACTGAACCCCGAGACTGGGAGGAGGGGGCACTGAGCACCGAGACTGGGAGGAGGGGGCACTGAGCCCAGAGACTGGGAGGAGGGGGCACTGAGCCCAGAGACTGGGAGGAGGGGGCACTGAACCCCGAGACTGGGAGGAGTGGGCACTGAGGGTCCAGAAACTGGGAGGAGGGGGCACTGAGGGTCCAGAGACTGGGAGGAGGGGGAACTGAGCTCAGAGACTGGGAGGAGGGGGCACTGCGGGTCCAGAGACTGAGAGGAGGGGGCACTGAGCA
The DNA here is from genome assembly GCF_047496885.1 of Scyliorhinus torazame. NCBI lineage: Eukaryota > Metazoa > Chordata > Chondrichthyes > Carcharhiniformes > Scyliorhinidae > Scyliorhinus > Scyliorhinus torazame. The sequence goes on from NC_092718.1 coordinate 133,251,673, forward strand.
CAGAGACTGGGAGGAGGGGGCACTGCGGGTCCCGAGACTGCGAGGAGGGGGCACTGCGGGTCCAGAGACTGGGAGGTGGGGGCACTGAGGGTCCAAAGACTGGGAGGAGGGGGCACTGGGACCCGAGACTGGGATGAGGGGCACTGAGGGTCCAGAGACTGGGAGGAGGGGGCACTGAGGGTCCAGAGACTCGGAGGTGGTGGCACTGAGGGACCAAAACTGGCAGGAGGGGGTACTGAGGGCCCCGAGACTGGGAGGAGGGGGCACTGAGCCCCGGAATTGGGAGGAGGGGGCACTGAGGGTCCAGGGACTGGGAGGAGGGGGCACTGAACCCCGAGACTGGGAGGTGGGGGCACTGAGCCCCGAGACTGGGAGGAGTGGGTACTGGGCCCAGAGACTGGGAGGAGGGGGCACTGAGGGTCCAGAGACTGGGAGGAGGGGGCACTGAGCACAGAGACTGGGAGGAGGGGGCACTGAGCCCAGAGGCTGGGAGGAGTGGGCACTGAGGTTCCAGAGACTGGGATGAGGGGCACTGAGGGTCCAGAGACTGGGAGGAGGGGGCACTGAGGGTCCAGAGACTGGGAGGAGGGGGCACTGAGGGTCCAGAGACTCGGAGGTGGTGGCACTGAGGGACCAAAACTGGCAGGAGGGGGTACTGAGGGTCCAGAGACTGGGAGGAGGGGGCATTGAGCCCCAAGACTGGGAGGAGGGGGCACTGAGGGCCCCGAGACTGGGAGGAGGGGGCACTGAGCCCCGGAATTGGGAGGAGGGGGCACTGAGGGTCCAGGGACTGGGAGGAGGGGGCACTGAACCCCGAGACTGGGAGGTGGGGGCACTGAGCCCCGAGACTGGGAGGAGTGGGTACTGGGCCCAGAGACTGGGAGGAGGGGGCACTGAACCCCGAGACTGGGAGGAGGGGGCACTGAGCCCAGAGGCTGGGAGGAGGGGGCACTGGGCCAAGAGACTGGGAGGAGGGGGCACTGAGGGTCCAGAGACTGGGAGGAGGGGGCACTGAGCACAGAGACTGGGAGGAGGGGGCACTGAGCCCAGGGACTGGGAGGAGGGGCCACTGAACCCCGAGACTGGGAGGAGTGGGCACTGAGGGTCCAGAAACTGGGAGGAGGGGGAACTGAGCCCAGAGACTGGGAGGAGGGGGCACTGCGGGTCCCGAGACTGCGAGGAGGGGGCACTGAGGGTCCAGAGACTGGGAGGCGGGGGCACTGAGCCCAGAGACTGGGATGAGGGTCCAGAGACTGGGAGGAGGGGGCATTGAGCACAGAGACTGGGAGGAGGGGGCATTGAGCACAGAGACTGGGAGGAGGGGGCATTGAGCACCGAGACTGGGAGGAGGGGGCATTGAGCACCGAGACTGGGAAGAGGGGACACTGGGCCCCGAGACTTGGAGGAGGGGGCACTGAGCCCCGAGACTGGGAGTAGGGGGGACACTGAACCCCGAGACTGGGAAGAGCGGACACACTGAGGACCCCTGAGATTGAGAGCAGGGGGCACACTGAGTCCAGAGACTGTGGGTGGGTGGGGGGGGGGGGGGGGAGTGGCACACTGAGCCCCGAGACTGGGAGGAGGGGATACACTGAGGACCCCTCAGAATACCCCACTGAGGACCCCTCAGTGTACCCCACTGAGTACCCCTCAGTGTACCCCACTGAGGGCTGCACGGTAGCACAGTGGTTAGCACAATTGCTTCGCTGTTTCAGGCTCCCGGGTTCGATTCCGGCTTTGGTCTCTGTCTGTGCGGAGTCTGCACGTCCTCCCCGTGTGTGCGTGGGTTTCCTCCGGGTGCTGCGGTTTCCTCCCACAGTCCATAGATGTGCAGGTTAGGTGAATTGGCCATGATAAATTGCACTTAATGTTGGCTGGGGTTACTGGGTTATGGGGAGAGAGTGGAGGTGTGGATCTTGGGTAGGGTGCTCTTTCCAAGAGCCGGTGCAGACTCGATGGGCCGAATGGCCTCCTTCTGCACTGTAAATCCTATGACCCCCGAGATTGGGAGGCGGGGGCACTGAGCTCCGAGACTGGGAGGAGGGGGCACTGAGCCCAGAGATTGGGAGGAGGGGGCACACTGAGGGTCCAGAGACTGAGAGGAGGGGGCACTGAGGGTCCAGAGACTGGGAGGAGGGGGCACTGAGGGTCCAGAGACTGGGAGGGGGAGGCACTGAGCCCCGAGACTGGGAGGAGGGGGCACTGAGCCCCGAGACTGGGAGGAGGGGGCACTGAGCACCGAGCCTGGGAGGAGGGGGCACTGAGGGTCCAGAGACTGGGAGGAGGGGGCACTGAGCCCCAAGACTGGGAGGGGGGGGCACTGAGGGTCCAGAGACTGGGAGGAGGGGGCACTGAGCCCAGAGATTGGGAGGAGGGGGCACTGAGCCCCGAGACTGGGAGGAGGGGGCACTGAGCACCGAGCCTGGGAGGAGGGGGCACTGAGGGCCCAGAGACTGGGAGGAGGGGGCACTGAGGGTCCAGAGACTGGGAGGAGGGGGCACTGAGGGTCCAGAGACTGGGAGGAGGGGGCATTGAGCACAGAGACTGGGAGGAGGGGGCACTGATGGCACCGAGACTGGGAGGAGGGGGCATTGAGCACCGAGACTGGGAAGACGGGGCACTGGGCCCCGAGACTTGGAGGAGGGGGCACTGAGCCCCGAGACTGGGAGTAGGGGGGACACTGAACCCAGAGACTGTGGGTGGGGTGGGGGGGGGGAGTGGCACACTGAGCCCCGAGACTGGGAGGAGGGGATACACTGAAGACCCCTCAGAATACCCCACTGAGGACCCCTCAGTGTACCCCACTGAGGACCCCTCAGTGTACCCCACTGAGGGCTGCACGGTAGCTGTTTCAGGCTCCCGGGTTCGATTCCGGCTTTGGTCTCTGTCTGTGCGGAGTCTGCACATCCTCCCCGGGTCTGCGTGTGTTTCCTCCGGGTGCTGCGGTTTCCTCCCACAGTCCATAGATGTGCAGGTTAGGTGAATTGGCCATGATAAATTGCACTTAATGTTGGCTGGGGTTACTGGGTTATGGGGAGAGAGTGGAGGTGTGGATCTTGGGAAGGGTGCTCACTGAGGGTCCAGAGACTGAGAGGAGGGGGCACTGAGGGTCCAGAGACTGGGAGGAGGGGGCACTGAGGGTCCAGAGACTGGGAGGGGGAGGCACTGAGCCCCGAGACTGGGAGAAGGGGGCACTGAGCCCAGAGATTGCGAGGTGGGGGCACTGAGCCCCGAGACTGGGAGGAGGGGGCACTGAGCCCCGAGCCTGGGAGGAGGGGGCACTGAGGGTCCAGAGACTGGGAGGAGGGGGCACTGAGCCCCGAGACTGGGAGGAGGGGGCACTGAGAGTCCAGAGACTGGGAGGAGGGGGCACTGAGGGTCCAGAGACCGGGAGGTGGGGGCACTGAGGGGCGAGAGACTGGGAGGAGGGGGCACTGAGCGTCCAGAGACTGGGAGGAGGGGGCACTGAGGGGCCAGAGACTGGGAAGAGGGGGCACTGAGAGTCCAGAGACTGGGAGGAGGGGGGCACTGAGGGTCCAGAGACTGGGAGGACGGGGCACTGAGGGTCCAGAGACTGGGAGGACGGGGCACTGAGAGTCCAGAGACTGGGAGGAGGGGGCACTGAGGGTCCAGAGACCGGGAGGTGGGGGCACTGAGGGGCCAGAGACTGGGAGGAGGGGGCACTGAGCGTCCAGAGACTGGGAGGAGGGGGTACTGAGGGTCCAGAGACTGGGAGGTGGGGGCACTGAGGGTCCAAAACTGGCAGGGGGGGCACTGAGGGTCCAGAAACTGGGAGGAGGGGGCACTGACGGTCCAGAGACTGGGAGGAGGGGGCACTGAGGGTCCAAAGACTGGGAGGAGGAGGCACTGAGCCACGAGCCTGGGCGGAGGGGGCACTGAGCCCCGAGACTGGGATGAGGGGGCACTGAGAGTCCAGAGACTGGGAGGAGGGGGCATTGAGCCCAGAAACTGGGAGGAGGGGGCACTGTACCCCTCGACTGGGAGATAGGGGCACTGAGGGGCCAGAGACTGGGAGGAGGGGGCACTGAGGGTCCAGAGATTGGGAGGAGGGGGCACTGAGTCCCGAGACTGAGAGGAGGGGGCACTGGACCCAGGGACTGGGAGGAGGGGGCACTGAGCGTCCAAAGACTGGAAGGAGGGGTCACTGAGCATCGAGCCTGGGAGGAGGGGGCACTGAGCCCCGAGATGTGAGGACTCGGCACTGGGCCCAGGGACTGGGAGGAGGCGGCACTGAGGGTCCAAAACTGGCAGGGGGGGCACTGAGCGTCCAGAGACTGGGAGGAGGGGGCACTGACGGTCCAGAGACTGGGAGGAGGGGGCACTGAGCGTCCAAAGACTGGGAGGAGAGGGCACTGAGCCACGAGCCTGGGAGGAGGGGGCACTGAGCCCCGAGACTGGGAGGAGGGGGCACTGAGAATCCAGAGACTGGGAGGAGGGGGCATTGAGCCCAGAGACTGGGAGGTGGGGGGCAATGTACCCCGAGACTGGGAGATAGGGGCACTGAGGGTCCAGAGACTGGGAGGAGGGTGCACTGATGGCACCGAGACTGGGAGGAGGGGGCACTGAGCCCCGAGACTGGGAGGAGGGGGCTCTGAGGATCCAGAGACTGGGAGGAGGGGGCACTGAGCCCCGAGACTGGGAGGAGGGGGCACTGAGCCCCGAGACTGGGAGGAGGGGGCACTGAGACCCGAGCCTGGGTGGAGGGGGCAGTGAGTGTCCAGAGACTGGGAGGAGGGGTCACTGAGGGTCCAGAGACAGGGTGGAGGGGGCATTGAGGGTCCAGAGACTGGGTGGAGGGGGCACTGAGGGTCCAGAGACTGGGAGGAGGGGGCACTGAGGGTCCAAAACTGGCAGGGGGGGCACTGAGCGTCCAGAGACTGTGAGGAAGGGGCACTGACGGTCCAGAGACTGGGAGGAGGGGGCACTGAGCGTCCAAAGACTGGGAGGAGAGGGCACTGAGCCACGAGCCTGGGAGGAGGGGGCACTGAGCCCCGAGAATGGGAGGAGGGGGCACTGAGAATCCAGAGACTGGGAGGAGGGGGCATTGAGCCCAGAGACTGGGAGGTGGGGGGCAATGTACCCCGAGACTGGGAGATAGGGGCACTGAGGGTCCAGAGACTGGGAGGAGGGTGCACTGATGGCACCGAGACTGGGAGGAGGGGGCACTGAGCCCCGAGACTGGGAGGAGGGGGCTCTGAGGGTCCAGAGACTGGGAGGAGGGGGCACTGAGCCCCGAGACTGGGAGGAGGGAGCACTGAGCCCCGAGACTGGGAGGAGGGGGCACTGAGACCCGAGCCTGGGTGGAGGGGGTAGTGAGTGTCCAGAGACTGGGAGGAGGGGTCACTGAGGGTCCAGAGACAGGGTGGAGGGGGCACTGAGGGTCCAGAGACTGGGTGGAGGGGGCACTGAGGGTCCAGAGACTGGGAGGAGGGGGCACTGAGACCCGAGCCTGGGTGGAGGGGGCAGTGAGTGTCCAGAGACTGGGAGGAGCGGTCACTGAGGGTCCAGAGACAGGGTGGAGGGGGCACTGAGGGTCCAGAGACTGGGTGGAGGGGGCACTGAGGGTCCAGAGACTGGGAGGAGTGGTCACTGCGGGTCCAGAGACTGGGAGGAGATGGCACTGAGCATCGAGCCTGGGAGGAGAGGGCACTGAGTGTCCAGAGACAGGGTGGAGGGGGCACTGAGGGTCCAGAGACTGGGAGGAGGGGGCACTGAGACCCGAGCCTGGGTGGAGGGGGCAGTGAGTGTCCAGAGACTGGGAGGAGGGGTCACTGAGGGTCCAGAGACAGGGTGGAGGGGGCACTGAGGGTCCAGAGACTGGGTGGAGGGGGCACTGAGGGTCCAGAGACTGGGAGGAGGGGTCACTGCGGGTCCAGAGACTGGGAGGAGATGGCACTGAGCATCGAGCCTGGGAGGAGAGGGCACTGAGTGTCCAGAGACAGGGTGGAGGGGTCTCTGAGGGTCCAGAGACTGGGAAGAGGGGTCACAGAGGTTTTCGAGACTGGGAGGAGGGGGCACTGAGCATCGTGCCTGGGAGGAGGGGGCACTGAGGGTCCAGCGACTGGGTGGAGGGGGCACTGAGCCCAGAGACTGGAAGGAGGTGGCACTGCGGGACCCGAGACTGGGAGGAGGGGGCACTGAGTGTCCAAAACTGGCAGGAGGGGGCACTGAGGGTCCAGAGACTGGGAGGAGGGGGCATTAAGCCCCAAGACTGGGAGGAGGGGGCACTGAGGGCCCCGAGACTGGGAGGAGGGGTCACTGAGCCCCGGAATTGGGAGCAGGGGGCACTGAGTGTCCAGAGACTGGGAGGAGGGGGCATTGAGCCCAGAGACTGGGAGGAGGGGGTACTGAACCCCGAGACTGGGGGGTGGGGGCACTGAGCCCCGAGACTGGGAGGAGTGGGCACAGGGCCGAGAGACTGGAAGGAGGGGGCACTGAGGGTCCAGAGACTGGGAGGGGGGGGCGCCCGGAGCCCAGAGTCTGGGAAGAGGGGATCACTGAGCCCAGAGACTGGGAGGAGGGGGCACTGAGCCCAGAGACTGTGGGGAGGGGGCACTGAGGGTCCAGAGATTGGGAGGAAGGGGCACTGAGCCCCGAGAATGGGAGGAGGGGGCTCTGTGGGTCCAGAGACTGGGAGGAGGGGGCACTGAGCCCTGAAACTGGGAGGAGGGGGCACTGTGGGTCCAGAGACTGGGAGGAGGGGGCACTGAGCCCAGAGACTGGGAGGAGGGGGCACTGAGCCCCGAGAATGGGAGGAGGGGGCTCTGTGGGTCCAGAGACTGGGAGGAGGGGGCACTGAGCCCTGAGACTGGGAGGATGGGGCACTGAGGGGCCAGAGACTGGGAGGAGGGGGCACTGAGGGTCCAGAGAATGGGAGGACGGGGCACTGAGGGTCCAGAGACTGGGAGGAGGGACCACACTGAGGGTCCAGATATTGGGAGGAGGGGGCACTGAGCCCCGGGAATGGGAGAAGGGGGCTCCGAGGGTCCAGAGACTGGGAGGAGGGGGCACTGAGTGTCCAGAGACTGGGAGGAGGGGGCCCTGAGCCCCGGATTGGGAGGAGGGGGCACTGAGCCCCGAGACTGGGAGGAGGGGGCACAGCCCAGATACTGGGAGGTGGGGGCACTGTGGGTCCAGAGACTGGGAGGAGGGGGCACTGAGGGTCCAGAGATTGGGAGGAGGGGGCACTGCGCCCCGAGACTGGGAGGAGGGGGCACTGAGCCCAGAGACTGGGAGGAGGGGGCACTGAGCCCAGAGACTGGGAGGTGGGGGCACTGAGCCCCGAGACTGGGAGGAGGGGGCACTGAGCCCCGAGACTGGGAGGAGGGTGCACTGAGCCCAGAGACTGGGAGGTGGCGGCACTGAGACCCGGACTGTGAGGAGGGGGCACTGAGCCCCGAGACTGGGAGGAGGGGGCACTGAGCCCAGAGACTGGGATGAGGGGGCACACTGAAGGTCCAGAGACTGAGAGGAGGGGGCACTGAGGGTCCAGAGACTGGGAGGAGGGGGCACTGAGGGTCCAGAGACTGGGAGGGGGAGGAACTGAGCCCCGAGCCTGGGAGGAGGGGGCATTGAGGGTCCAGAGACTGGGAGGAGGGGGCACTGAGCCCAGAGATTGGGAGGAGGGGGCACTGAGCCTCGAGACTGGGAGGAGGGGGCACTGAACCCCGAGACTGGGAGGAGGGGGCGCTGAACCCCGAGACTGGGAGGAGGGGGCACTGGGCCCCGAGACTGTGAGGAGGGGGCACTGGGCCCAGTGACTGGAAGATTGGGGCACTGAGGTTCGAGAGACGAGGAGGGGGCACTGAAGGCCGCAAGACTGGGAGGAGGGGTCACTGAGGGTCCAGAGACTGGGAGGAGGTGTCACTGAGAGTCCAGAGACTCGGAGGTGGGGGCACTGATGGTCCAAAACTGGCAGGAGGGGGTACTGAGTGTCCAGAGACTGGGAGGAGGGGGCATTGAGCCCCAAGACTGGGAGGAGGGGCCACTGAGCCCCGGAATTGGGAGGAGGGGGCACTGAGGGTCCAGGGACTGGGAGGAGGGGGCACTGAACCCCGAGACTGGGAGGTGGGGGCACTGAACCCCGAGACTGGGAGGAGGGGGCACTGAGCCCAGAGACTGGGAGGAGGGGGCACTGAGCCCCGAGACTGTGAGGAGGGGGCACTGGGCCCAGAGACTGGGAGGAGGGGGCACTGAGGGTCCAGAGACTGGGAGGAGGGGGCACTGAGCCCAGAGACTGGGAGGAGGGGGCACTGAACGCCGAGACTAGGAGGAGTGGGCGCTGAGGGTCCAGCGACTGGGAGGAGGGAGCACTGAGGGTCCAGAGACTGGGAGGAGGGGGCACTGAGCCCAGAGACTGGGAGGAGGGGGCACTGCGGGTCCCGAGACTGCGAGGAGGGGGCACTGAGGGTCCAGAGACTGGGAGGTGGGGGCACTGGGCCCCGAGACTGGGAGGAGGGGGCACTGAGCCCAGAGACTGGGATGAGGGGCACTGAGGGTCCAGAGACTGGGAGCAGGAGGAACTGAGCCCAGAGACTGGGAGGAGAGGAGAACTGCGGGTCCAGAGACTGGGAGGAGGGGGCATTGAGCACCGAAACTGGGAAGAGGGGGCACTGGGCCCCGAGACTTGGAGGACGGGGCACTGAGCCCCGAGACTGGGAATAGGGGGGACACTGAACCCCGAGACTGGGAAGAGCGGACACACTGAGGACCCCTCAGAATACCCCACTGAGGACCCCTCAGTGTACCCCACTGAGGACCCCTCAGTGTACCCCACTGAGGGCTGCACGGTAGCACAGTGGTTAGCACAATTGCTTCGCTGTTTCAGGCTCCCGGGTTCGATTCCGGCTTTGGTCCCTGTCTGTGCGGAGTCTGCACGTCCTCCCCGTGTCTGTGTCTGTTTCCTCCGGGTGCTGCGGTTTCCCCCCACAGTCCATAGATGTGCAGGTTAGGTGAATCGGCCATGATAAATTGCACTTAATGTTGGCTGGGGTTACTGGGTTATGGGCAGAGAGTGGAGGTGTGGATCTTGGGTAGGGTGCTCTTTCCAAGAGCCGGTGCAGACTCGATGGGCCGAATGGCCTCCTTCTGCACTGTAAATCCTCTGACCTCCGAGATTGGGAGGCGGGGGCACTGAGCTCCGAGACTGGGAGGAGGGGGCACTGAGCCCAGAGACTGGGAGGAGTGGGCACTGAGGGTCCAGCGACTGGGAGGAGGGAGCACTGAGGGTCCAGAGACTGGGAGGAGGGGGCACTGAGCCCAGAGACTGGGAGGAGGGGGCACTGCGGGTCCCGAGACTGCGAGGAGGGGGCACTGAGGGTCCAGAGACTGGGAGGTGGGGGCACTGAGGTTCCAGAGATTGGGAGGCGGGGGCACTGAGCTCCGAGACTGGGAGGTGGGGGCACTGAGCCCAGAGATTGGGAGGAAGGGGCACTGAGCCCCGAGACTGGGAGGAGGGGGCACTGAGCACCGAGCCTGGGAGGAGGGGGCACTGAGGGTCCAGAGACTGGGAGGACGGGGCACTGAGTGTCCAGAGACTGGGAGGAGGGGGCACTGAGGGTCCAGAGACCTGGAGGTGGGGGCACTGAGGGGCCAGAGACTGGGAGGAGGGGGCACTGAGAGTCCAGAGACTGGGAGGAGGGGGCACTGAGGGTCCAGAGACTGGGAGGAGTGGGCACTGAGGGTCCAGAGACTGGGAGGAGGGGGGCACTGAGGGTCCAGAGACTGGGAGGAGGGGGAACTGAGCCCAGAGACTGGGAGGAGGGGGCACTGCGGATCCCGAGACTGCGAGGAGGGGGCACTGAGGGTCCAGAGACTGGGAGGAGGGGGCACTGAGGGTCCAGAGACTGGGAGGAGGGGGAACTGAGCCCAGAGACTGGGAGGAGGGGGCACTGCGTGTCGAGAGTCTGGGAGGAGGGGGCACTGAGCCCAGAGACTGGGAGGAGGGGGCACTGCGGGTCCTGGGACTGCGAGGAGGGGGCACTGAGGGTCCAGAGACTGGGAGGCGGGGGCACTGAGGGTCCAAAGACTGGGTGGAGGGGGCATTGAGGGTCCAGAGACTGGGTGGAGGGGGCACTGAGGGTCCAGAGACTGGGAGGAGGGGGCACTGAGGGTCCAAAACTGGCAGGGGGGGCACTGAGCGTCCAGAGACTGTGAGGAAGGGGCACTGACGGTCCAGAGACTGGGAGGAGGGGGCACTGAGCGTCCAAAGACTGGGAGGAGAGGGCACTGAGCCACGAGCCTGGGAGGAGGGGGCACTGAGCCCCGAGAATGGGAGGAGGGGGCACTGAGAATCCAGAGACTGGGAGGAGGGGGCATTGAGCCCAGAGACTGGGAGGTGGGGGGCAATGTACCCCGAGACTGGGAGATAGGGGCACTGAGGGTCCAGAGACTGGGAGGAGGGTGCACTGATGGCACCGAGACTGGGAGGAGGGGGCACTGAGCCCAGAGACTGGGATGAGGGGCACTGAGGGTCCAGAGACTGGGAGCAGGAGGAACTGAGCCCAGAGACTGGGAGGAGAGGAGAACTGCGGGTCCAGAGACTGGGAGGAGGGGGCATTGAGCACCGAAACTGGGAAGAGGGGGCACTGGGCCCCGAGACTTGGAGGACGGGGCACTGAGCCCCGAGACTGGGAATAGGGGGGACACTGAACCCCGAGACTGGGAAGAGCGGACACACTGAGGACCCCTCAGAATACCCCACTGAGGACCCCTCAGTGTACCCCACTGAGGACCCCTCAGTGTACCCCACTGAGGGCTGCACGGTAGCACAGTGGTTAGCACAATTGCTTCGCTGTTTCAGGCTCCCGGGTTCGATTCCGGCTTTGGTCCCTGTCTGTGCGGAGTCTGCACGTCCTCCCCGTGTCTGTGTCTGTTTCCTCCGGGTGCTGCGGTTTCCCCCCACAGTCCATAGATGTGCAGGTTAGGTGAATCGGCCATGATAAATTGCACTTAATGTTGGCTGGGGTTACTGGGTTATGGGCAGAGAGTGGAGGTGTGGATCTTGGGTAGGGTGCTCTTTCCAAGAGCCGGTGCAGACTCGATGGGCCGAATGGCCTCCTTCTGCACTGTAAATCCTCTGACCTCCGAGATTGGGAGGCGGGGGCACTGAGCTCCGAGACTGGGAGGAGGGGGCACTGAGCCCAGAGACTGGGAGGAGTGGGCACTGAGGGTCCAGCGACTGGGAGGAGGGAGCACTGAGGGTCCAGAGACTGGGAGGAGGGGGCACTGAGCCCAGAGACTGGGAGGAGGGGGCACTGCGGGTCCCGAGACTGCGAGGAGGGGGCACTGAGGGTCCAGAGACTGGGAGGTGGGGGCACTGAGGGTCCAGAGATTGGGAGGCGGGGGCACTGAGCTCCGAGACTGGGAGGTGGGGGCACTGAGCCCAGAGATTGGGAGGAGGGGGCACTGAGCCCCGAGACTGGGAGGAGGGGGCACTGAGCACCGAGCCTGGGAGGAGGGGGCACTGAGGGTCCAGAGACTGGGAGGACGGGGCACTGAGTGTCCAGAGACTGGGAGGAGGGGGCACTGAGGGTCCAGAGACCTGGAGGTGGGGGCACTGAGGGGCCAGAGACTGGGAGGAGGGGGCACTGAGAGTCCAGAGACTGGGAGGAGGGGGCACTGAGGGTCCAGAGACTGGGAGGAGTGGGCACTGAGGGTCCAGAGACTGGGAGGAGGGGGGCACTGAGGGTCCAGAGACTGGGAGGAGGGGGAACTGAGCCCAGAGACTGGGAGGAGGGGGCACTGCGGATCCCGAGACTGCGAGGAGGGGGCACTGAGGGTCCAGAGACTGGGAGGAGGGGGCACTGAGGGTCCAGAGACTGGGAGGAGGGGGAACTGAGCCCAGAGACTGGGAGGAGGGGGCACTGCGTGTCGAGAGTCTGGGAGGAGGGGGCACTGAGCCCAGAGACTGGGAGGAGGGGGCACTGCGGGTCCTGGGACTGCGAGGAGGGGGCACTGAGGGTCCAGAGACTGGGAGGTGGGGGCACTGAGGGTCCAAAGACTGGGTGGAGGGGGCATTCAGGGTCCAGAGACTGGGTGGAGGGGGCACTGAGGGTCCAGAGACTGGGAGGAGGGGGCACTGAGGGTCCAAAACTGGCAGGGGGGGCACTGAGCGTCCAGAGACTGTGAGGAAGGGGCACTGACGGTCCAGAGACTGGGAGGAGGGGGCACTGAGCGTCCAAAGACTGGGAGGAGAGGGCACTGAGCCACGAGCCTGGGAGGAGGGGGCACTGAGCCCCGAGAATGGGAGGAGGGGGCACTGAGAATCCAGAGACTGGGAGGAGGGGGCATTGAGCCCAGAGACTGGGAGGTGGGGGGCAATGTACCCCGAGACTGGGAGGAGGGGGCACTGAGCCCCGAGACTGGGAGGAGGGGGCACTGAGACCCGAGCCTGGGTGGAGGGTCAGTGAGTGTCCAGAGACTGGGAGGAGGGGTCACTGAGGGTCCAGAGACAGGGTGGAGGGGGCACTGAGGGTCCAGAGACTGGGTGGAGGGGGCACTGAGGGTCCAGAGACTGGGAGGAGGGGGCACTGAGACCCGAGCCTGGGTGGAGGGGGCAGTGAGTGTCCAGAGACTGGGAGGAGGGGTCACTGAGGGTCCAGAGACAGGGTGGAGGGGGCACTGAGGGTCCAGAGACTGGGTGGAGGGGGCACTGAGGGTCCAGAGACTGGGAGGAGGGGTCACTGCGGGTCCAGAGACTGGGAGGAGATGGCACTGAGCATCGAGCCTGGGAGGAGAGGGCACTGAGTGTCCAGAGACAGGGTGGAGGGGGCACTGAGGGTCCAGAGACTGGGAGGAGGGGGCACTGAGACCCGAGCCTGGGTGGAGGGGGCAGTGAGTGTCCAGAGACTGGGAGGAGGGGTCACTGAGGGTCCAGAGACAGGGTGGAGGGGGCACTGAGGGTCCAGAGACTGGGTGGAGGGGGCACTGAGGGTCCAGAGACTGGGAGGAGGGGTCACTGCGGGTCCAGAGACTGGGAGGAGATGGCACTGAGCATCGAGCCTGGGAGGAGAGGGCACTGAGTGTCCAGAGACAGGGTGGAGGGGTCTCTGAGGGTCCAGAGACTGGGAAGAGGGGTCACAGAGGTTTTCGAGACTGGGAGGAGGGGGCACTGAGCATCGTGCCTGGGAGGAGGGGGCACTGAGGGTCCAGCGACTGGGTGGAGGGGGCACTGAGCCCAGAGACTGGAAGGAGGTGGCACTGCGGGACCCGAGACTGGGAGGAGGGGGCACTGAGGATCCAGAGACTGGGAGGAGGGGGCATTAAGCCCCAAGACTGGGAGGAGGGGGCACTGAGGGCCCCGAGACTGGGAGGAGGGGTCACTGAGCCCCGGAATTGGGAGCAGGGGGCACTGAGTGTCCAGAGACTGGGAGGAGGGGGCATTGAGCCCAGAGACTGGGAGGAGGGGGTACTGAACCCCGAGACTGGGGGGTGGGGGCACTGAGCCCCGAGACTGGGAGGAGTGGGCACAGGGCCGAGAGACTGGAAGGAGGGGGCACTGAGGGTCCAGAGACTGGGAGGGGGGGGCGCCCGGAGCCCAGAGTCTGGGAGGAGGGGATCACTGAGCCCAGAGACTGGGAGGAGGGGGCACTGAGCCCAGAGACTGTGGGGAGGGGGCACTGAGGGTCCAGAGATTGGGAGGAAGGGGCACTGAGCCCCGAGAATGGGAGGAGGGGGCTCTGTGGGTCCAGAGACTGGGAGGAGGGGGCACTGAGCCCTGAAACTGGGAGGAGGGGGCACTGTGGGTCCAGAGACTGGGAGGAGGGGGCACTGAGCCCAGAGACTGGGAGGAGGGGGCACTGAGCCCCGAGAATGGGAGGAGGGGGCTCTGTGGGTCCAGAGACTGGGAGGAGGGGGCACTGAGCCCTGAGACTGGGAGGATGGGGCACTGAGGGGCCAGAGACTGGGAGGAGGGGGCACTGAGGGTCCAGAGAATGGGAGGACGGGGCACTGAGGGTCCAGAGACTGGGAGGAGGGACCACACTGAGGGTCCAGATATTGGGAGGAGGGGGCACTGAGCCCCGGGAATGGGAGAAGGGGGCTCCGAGGGTCCAGAGACTGGGAGGAGGGGGCACTGAGTGTCCAGAGACTGGGAGGAGGGGGCCCTGAGCCCCGGATTGGGAGGAGGGGGCACTGAGCCCCGAGACTGGGAGGAGGGGGCACAGCCCAGATACTGGGAGGTGGGGGCACTGTGGGTCCAGAGACTGGGAGGAGGGGGCACTGAGGGTCCAGAGATTGGGAGGAGGGGGCACTGCGCCCCGAGACTGGGAGGAGGGGGCACTGAGCCCAGAGACTGGGAGGAGGGGGCACTGAGCCCAGAGACTGGGAGGTGGGGGCACTGAGCCCCGGACTGGGAGGAGGGGGCACTGAGCCCCGAGACTGGGAGGAGGGGGCACTGAGCCCCGAGACTGGGAGGAGGGTGCACTGAGCCCAGAGACTGGGAGGTGGCGGCACTGAGACCCGGACTGTGAGGAGGGGGCACTGAGCCCCGAGACTGGGAGGAGGGGGCACTGAGCCCAGAGACTGGGATGAGGGGGCACACTGAAGGTCCAGAGACTGAGAGGAGGGGGCACTGAGGGTCCAGAGACTGGGAGGAGGGGGCACTGAGGGTCCAGAGACTGGGAGGGGGAGGAACTGAGCCCCGAGCCTGGGAGGAGGGGGCATTGAGGGTCCAGAGACTGGGAGGAGGGGGCACTGAGCCCAGAGATTGGGAGGAGGGGGCACTGAGCCTCGAGACTGGGAGGAGGGGGCACTGAACCCCGAGACTGGGAGGAGGGGGCGCTGAACCCCGAGACTGGGAGGAGGGGGCACTGGGCCCCGAGACTGTGAGGAGGGGGCACTGGGCCCAGTGACTGGAAGATTGGGGCACTGAGGTTCGAGAGACGAGGAGGGGGCACTGAAGGCCGCAAGACTGGGAGGAGGGGGCACTGAGTGTCCAGAGACTGGGAGGAGGGGTCACTGAGGGTCCAGAGACTGGGAGGAGGTGTCACTGAGAGTCCAGAGACTCGGAGGTGGGGGCACTGATGGTCCAAAACTGGCAGGAGGGGGTACTGAGTGTCCAGAGACTGGGAGGAGGGGGCATTGAGCCCCAAGACTGGGAGGAGGGGCCACTGAGCCCCGGAATTGGGAGGAGGGGGCACTGAGGGTCCAGGGACTGGGAGGAGGGGGCACTGAACCCCGAGACTGGGAGGGGGGGGCACTGAACCCCGAGACTGGGAGGAGGGGGCACTGAGCCCCGAGACTGGGAGGAGGGGGCACTGAGCCCAGAGACTGGGAGGAGGGGGCACTGAGCCCCGAGACTGTGAGGAGGGGGCACTGGGCCCAGAGATGGGAGGAGGGGGCACTGAGGGTCCAGAGACTGGGAGGAGGGGGCACTGAGCCCAGAGACTGGGAGGAGGGGGCACTGAACGCCGAGACTAGGAGGAGTGGGCGCTGAGGGTCCAGCGACTGGGAGGAGGGAGCACTGAGGGTCCAGAGACTGGGAGGAGGGGGCACTGAGCCCAGAGACTGGGAGGAGGGGGCACTGCGGGTCCCGAGACTGCGAGGAGGGGGCACTGAGGGTCCAGAGACTGGGAGGTGGGGGCACTGAGGGTCCAAAGACTGGGAGGAGGGGGCACTGGGCCCCGAGACTGGGAGGAGGGGGCACTGAGCCCAGAGACTGGGATGAGGGGCACTGAGGGTCCAGAGACTGGGAGCAGGAGGAACTGAGCCCAGAGACTGGGAGGAGAGGAGAACTGCGGGTCCAGAGACTGGGAGGAGGGGGCATTGAGCACCGAAACTGGGAAGAGGGGGCACTGGGCCCCGAGACTTGGAGGACGGGGCACTGAGCCCCGAGACTGGGAATAGGGGGGACACTGAACCCCGAGACTGGGAAGAGCGGACACACTGAGGTCCCCTCAGAATACCCCACTGAGGACCCCTCAGTGTACCCCACTGAGGACCCCTCAGTGTACCCCACTGAGGGCTGCACGGTAGCACAGTGGTTAGCACAATTGCTTCGCTGTTTCAGGCTCCCGGGTTCGATTCCGGCTTTGGTCCCTGTCTGTGCGGAGTCTGCACGTCCTCCCCGTGTCTGTGTCTGTTTCCTCCGGGTGCTGCGGTTTCCCCCCACAGTCCATAGATGTGCAGGTTAGGTGAATCGGCCATGATAAATTGCACTTAATGTTGGCTGGGGTTACTGGGTTATGGGCAGAGAGTGGAGGTGTGGATCTTGGGTAGGGTGCTCTTTCCAAGAGCCGGTGCAGACTCGATGGGCCGAATGGCCTCCTTCTGCACTGTAAATCCTCTGACCTCCGAGATTGGGAGGCGGGGGCACTGAGCTCCGAGACTGGGAGGAGGGGGCACTGAGCCCAGAGACTGGGAGGAGTGGGCACTGAGGGTCCAGCGACTGGGAGGAGGGAGCACTGAGGGTCCAGAGACTGGGAGGAGGGGGCACTGAGCCCAGAGACTGGGAGGAGGGGGCACTGCGGGTCCCGAGACTGCGAGGAGGGGGCACTGAGGGTCCAGAGACTGGGAGGTGGGGGCACTGAGGGTCCAGAGATTGGGAGGCGGGGGCACTGAGCTCCGAGACTGGGAGGTGGGGGCACTGAGCCCAGAGATTGGGAGGAGGGGGCACTGAGCCCCGAGACTGGGAGGAGGGGGCACTGAGCACCGAGCCTGGGAGGAGGGGGCACTGAGGGTCCAGAGACTGGGAGGACGGGGCACTGAGTGTCCAGAGACTGGGAGGAGGGGGCACTGAGGGTCCAGAGACCTGGAGGTGAGGGCACTGAGGGGCCAGAGACTGGGAGGAGGGGGCACTGAGAGTCCAGAGACTGGGAGGAGGGGGCACTGAGGGTCCAGAGACTGGGAGGAGTGGGCACTGAGGGTCCAGAGACTGGGAGGAGGGGGGCACTGAGGGTCCAGAGACTGGGAGGAGGGGGAACTGAGCCCAGAGACTGGGAGGAGGGGGCACTGCGGATCCCGAGACTGCGAGGAGGGGGCACTGAGGGTCCAGAGACTGGGAGGAGGGGGCACTGAGGGTCCAGAGACTGGGAGGAGGGGGAACTGAGCCCAGAGACTGGGAGGAGGGGGCACTGCGTGTCGAGAGTCTGGGAGGAGGGGGCACTGAGCCCAGAGACTGGGAGGAGGGGGCACTGCGGGTCCTGGGACTGCGAGGAGGGGGCACTGAGGGTCCAGAGACTGGGAGGTGGGGGCACTGAGGGTCCAAAGACTGGGAGGAGGGGGCACTGGGCCCCGAGACTGGGAGGAGGGGGCACTGAGCCCAGAGACTGGGATGAGGGCCACTGAGGGTCCAGAGACTGGGAGGAGGGGGCACTGAGGGTCCAGAGACTGGGAGGAGGGGGCACTGAGGGTCCAGAGACTGGGAGGAGGGGGCATTGAGCACAGAGACTGGGAGGAGGGGGCATTGAGCACCGAAACTGGGAAGAGGGGGCACTGGGCCCCGAGACTTGGAGGAGGGGGCACTGAGCCCCGAGACTGGGAAGAACGGACACACTGAGGACCCCTGAGATTGAGAGCAGGGGGCACACTGAGTCCAGAGACTGTGGGTGGGGGGGGGGGGGGGGGGAGTGGCACACTGAGCCCCGAGACTGGGAGGAGGGGATACACTGAGGACCCCTCAGAATACCCCACTGAGGACCCCTCAGTGTACCCCACTGAGGACCCCTCAGTGTACCCCACTGAGGACCCCTCAGTGTACCCCACTGAGGGCTGCACGGTAGCACAGTGGTTAGCACAATTGCTTCGCTGTTTCAGGCTCCCGGGTTTGATTCCGGCTTTGGTCTCTGTCTGTGCGGAGTCTGCACATCCTCCCCGGGTCTGCGTGTGTTTCCTCCGGGTGCTGCGGTTTCCTCCCACAGTCCATAGATGTGCAGGTTAGGTGAATTGGCCATGATAAATTGCACTTAATGTTGGCTGGGGTTACTGGGTTATGGGGAGAGAGTGGAGGTGTGGATCTTGGGAAGGGTGCTCACTGAGGGTCCAGAGACTGAGAGGAGGGGGCACTGAGGGTCCAGAGACTGGGAGGAGGGGGCACTGAGGGTCCAGAGACTGGGAGGGGGAGGCACTGAGCCCCGAGACTGGGAGAAGGGGGCACTGAGCCCAGAGATTGCGAGGTGGGGGCACTGAGCCCCGAGACTGGGAGGAGGGGGCACTGAGCCCCGAGCCTGGGAGGAGGGGGCACTGAGGGTCCAGAGACTGGGAGGAGGGGGCACTGAGCCCCGAGACTGGGAGGAGGGGGCACTGAGAGTCCAGAGACTGGGAGGAGGGGGCACTGAGGGTCCAGAGACCGGGAGGTGGGGGCACTGAGGGGCGAGAGACTGGGAGGAGGGGGCACTGAGCGTCCAGAGACTGGGAGGAGGGGGCACTGAGGGGCCAGAGACTGGGAAGAGGGGGCACTGAGAGTCCAGAGACTGGGAGGAGGGGGGCACTGAGGGTCCAGAGACTGGGAGGACGGGGCACTGAGGGTCCAGAGACTGGGAGGACGGGGCACTGAGAGTCCAGAGACTGGGAGGAGGGGGCACTGAGGGTCCAGAGACCGGGAGGTGGGGGCACTGAGGGGCCAGAGACTGGGAGGAGGGGGCACTGAGCGTCCAGAGACTGGGAGGAGGGGGCACTGAGGGTCCAGAGACTGGGAGGTGGGGGCACTGAGGGTCCAAAACTGGCAGGGGGGGCACTGAGGGTCCAGAAACTGGGAGGAGGGGGCACTGACGGTCCAGAGACTGGGAGGAGGGGGCACTGAGGGTCCAAAGACTGGGAGGAGGAGGCACTGAGCCACGAGCCAGGGCGGAGGGGGCACTGAGCCCCGAGACTGGGATGAGGGGGCACTGAGAGTCCAGAGACTGGGAGGAGGGGGCATTGAGCCCAGAAACTGGGAGGAGGGGGCACTGTACCCCTCGACTGGGAGATAGGGGCACTGAGGGGCCAGAGACTGGGAGGAGGGGGCACTGAGGGTCCAGAGATTGGGAGGAGGGGGCACTGAGTCCCGAGACTGAGAGGAGGGGGCACTGGACCCAGGGACTGGGAGGAGGGGGCACTGAGCGTCCAAAGACTGGAAGGAGGGGTCACTGAGCATCGAGCCTGGGAGGAGGGGGCACTGAGCCCCGAGGTGTGAGGACTCGGCACTGGGCCCAGGGACTGGGAGGAGGCGGCACTGAGGGTCCAAAACTGGCAGGGGGGGCACTGAGCGTCCAGAGACTGGGAGGAGGGGGCACTGACGGTCCAGAGACTGGGAGGAGGGGGCACTGAGCGTCCAAAGACTGGGAGGAGAGGGCACTGAGCCACGAGCCTGGGAGGAGGGGGCACTGAGCCCCGAGACTGGGAGGAGGGGGCACTGAGAATCCAGAGACTGGGAGGAGGGGGCATTGAGCCCAGAGACTGGGAGGTGGGGGGCAATGTACCCCGAGACTGGGAGATAGGGGCACTGAGGGTCCAGAGACTGGGAGGAGGGTGCACTGATGGCACCGAGACTGGGAGGAGGGGGCACTGAGCCCCGAGACTGGGAGGAGGGGGCTCTGAGGATCCAGAGACTGGGAGGAGGGGGCACTGAGCCCCGAGACTGGGAGGAGGGGGCACTGAGCCCCGAGACTGGGAGGAGGGGGCACTGAGACCCGAGCCTGGGTGGAGGGGGCAGTGAGTGTCCAGAGACTGGGAGGAGGGGTCACTGAGGGTCCAGAGACAGGGTGGAGGGGGCATTGAGGGTCCAGAGACTGGGTGGAGGGGGCACTGAGGGTCCAGAGACTGGGAGGAGGGGGCACTGAGGGTCCAAAACTGGCAGGGGGGGCACTGAGCGTCCAGAGACTGGGAGGAAGGGGCACTGACGGTCCAGAGACTGGGAGGAGGGGGCACTGAGAGTCCAGAGACTGGGAGGAGGGGGCATTGAGCCCAGAGACTGGGAGGTGGGGGGCAATGTACCCCGAGACTGGGAGATAGGGGCACTGAGGGTCCAGAGACTGGGAGGAGGGTGCACTGATGGCACCGAGACTGGGAGGAGGGGGCACTGAGCCCCGAGACTGGGAGGAGGGGGCTCTGAGCCCCGAGACTGGGAGGAGGGGGCACTGAGACCCGAGCCTGGGTGGAGGGGGCAGTGAGTGTCCAGAGACTGGGAGGAGGGGTCACTGAGGGTCCAGAGACAGGGTGGAGGGGGCAGTAAGGGTCCAGAGACTGGGTGGAGGGGGCACTGAGGGTCCAGAGACTGGGAGGAGGGGGCACTGAGACCCGAGCCTGGGTGGAGGGGGCAGTGAGTGTCCAGAGACTGGGAGGAGGGGTCACTGAGGGTCCAGAGACAGGGTGGAGGGGGCACTGAGGGTCCAGAGACTGGGTGGAGGGGGCACTGAGGGTCCAGAGACTGGGAGGAGGGGTCACTGCGGGTCCAGAGACTGGGAGGAGATGGCACTGAGCATCGAGCCTGGGAGGAGAGGGCACTGAGTGTCCAGAGACAGGGTGGAGGGGGCACTGAGGGTCCAGAGACTGGGAGGAGGGGGCACTGAGACCCGAGCCTGGGTGGAGGGGGCAGTGAGTGTCCAGAGACTGGGAGGAGGGGTGACTGAGGGTCCAGAGACAGGGTGGAGGGGGCACTGAGGGTCCAGAGACTGGGTGGAGGGGGCACTGAGGGTCCAGAGACTGGGAGGAGGGGTCACTGCGGGTCCAGAGACTGGGAGGAGATGGCACTGAGCATCGAGCCTGGGAGGAGAGGGCACTGAGTGTCCAGAGACAGGGTGGAGGGGTCTCTGAGGGTCCAGAGACTGGGAGGAGGGGTCACAGAGGTTTTCGAGACTGGGAGGAGGGGGCACTGAGCATCGAGCCTGGGAGGAGGGGGCACTGAGGGTCCAGCGACTGGGTGGAGGGGGCACTGAGCCCAGAGACTGGAAGGAGGTGGCACTGCGGGACCCGAGACTGGGAGGAGGGGGCACTGAGTGTCCAAAACTGGCAGGAGGGGGCACTGAGGGTCCAGAGACTGGGAGGAGGGGGCATTAAGCCCCAAGACTGGGAGGAGGGGGCACTGAGGGCCCCGAGACTGGGAGGAGGGGTCACTGAGCCCCGGAATTGGGAGCAGGGGGCACTGAGTGTCCAGAGACTGGGAGGAGGGGGCATTGAGCCCAGAGACTGGGAAGAGGGGGTACTGAACCCCGAGACTGGGGGGTGGGGGCACTGAGCCCCGAGACTGGGAGGAGTGGGCACAGGGCCGAGAGACTGGAAGGAGGGGGCACTGAGGGTCCAGAGACTGGGAGGGGGGGGGCGCCCGGAGCCCAGAGTCTGGGAGGAGGGGATCACTGAGCCCAGAGACTGGGAGGAGGGGGCACTGAGCCCCGAGGCTGTGAGGAGGGGGCACTGGGCACCGAGACTGGAAGGAGAGGGAACTGAACCCCGAGACTGGGAGGACGGGGCATTGAGCCCAGAGACTGGGAGGAGGGGGCACTGAGCCCAGCGACTGGGAGGAGGGGGCACTGCGGGTCCCGAGACTGCGAGGAGGGTGCACTGAGGGTCCAGAGACTGCGATGAGGGGGCACTGAGGTCCAGAGACCTGGAGATGGGGTCACTGAGGGTCCAGAGATTGGGAGGAGGGGGCACAGAGCCCAGAGACTGGGATGAGGAGGCACTGCGGGTCCAGAGATTGGGAGGAGGGGGCACTGAGCCTAGAGACTGGGGGGAGGGGGCACTGCGGGTCCCGAGACTGCGAGGGGGGGGCACTGTACCCCGAGACTGGGAGATAGGGGCACTGAGGGTCCAGAGACTGGGAGGAGGGGGCACTGATGGCACCGAGACTGGGAGGAGGGGGCACTGAGCCCCGAGACTGGGAGGATGGGGCTCTGAGGGTCCAGAGACTGGGAGGAGGGGGCACTGCGGGTCCAGAGACTTGGAGGAGGGGGCACTGAGCCCCGAGACTGTGAGGAGGGGGCACTGAGCCCCGAGACTGGGAGGACGGGGCACTGAGCCCCGAGACTGGGAGGAGGGGGCACTGCGGGTCCAGAGACTTGGAGGAGGGGGCACTGAGCCCCGAGACTGTGAGGAGGGGGCACTGGGCCCAGAGACTGGGAGATGGGGGCACTGAGGGTCGAGAGACTGGGAGGAGGGGGCACTGAGCCCAGAGACTGGCAGGAGGGGGCACTGAGGGTCCAGAGACTGGGAGGAAGGGGTCACTGAGGTTCCAGAGACTGGGTGGAGCGGGAACCTAGGGTCCAGAGACTGGGTGGAGGGAGCGCTGAGTGTCCAGAGACTGGGAGTAGGGGGCACTGAGGTTCCCGAGACTGGGAGGAGAGGGCATTGAGCCCAGAGACTGGGAGGAGGGGGCACTGAGGAGCCAGAGACTGGGAGGAGGGGGCACTGAGGTTCCGGAGACTGGGAGGAGGGGGTACTGAACCCCGAGACTGGCAGGAGGGGACACTGATGGTCTAGAGACTGGGAGGAGGGGGCACTGAGGGTCCAGAGACTGGAAGGAGAGGGCACTGAATCCCGAGACTGGGAGGTGGGGGCACTGAGCCCCGAGACTGCGAGGAGGGGGCACTGGGCCCAGAGTCTGGGCGGAGGGGCCACTGAGAATCTAGCCTGGGAGGCGGGGGCACTGAGGGTCCAGAGTCTCGGAGGTGGGGGCACTGAGGGTCGAAAGACTGGGAGGTGGGGGCACTGAGAGTCGAAAGACTGGGAGGAGTGGACACTGAGAGTCCAGAGACTGGGAGGAGGGGGCACTGAGGGGCCAGAGACTGGGAGGAGGGGGCACTGAGGGTCGAATGACTGGGAGGAGGGGGCATTGAGCACAGAGACTGGGAGGAGGGGGCACTGAGAGTCCAGAGACTGGGAGGAGGGGGCACTGAGGGGCCAGAGACTGGGAGGAGGGGGCACTGAGGGCCCAGAGACTGGGAGGAGGGGGCACTGAGAGTCGAGAGACTGGGAGGAGGGGGCACTGAGAGTCGAAAGACTGGGAGGAGTGGGCACTGAGGGGCCAGAGACTGGGAGGAGGGGGCACTGAGGGGCCAGAGACTGGGGGGAGGGGGCACTGAGAGTCCAGAGACTGGGAGGAGGGGGCACTGAGGGGCCAGAGACTGGGAGGAGGGGGCACTGAGAGTCCAGAGACTGGGAGGAGGGGGCACTGACGGTCCAGAGATTGGGAGGAGGGGGCACTGAGCCCCGAGATGTGAGGAGGGGGCACTGAGCCCAGAGACTGGGAGGAGGGGTGACTGAGCATCGAGCCTGGGAGGAGGGGGCACTGGGCCCAGGGACTGGGAGGAGGTGGCACTGCGGGACCCGAGACTGCGAGGATGGGGCACTGAGGGTCCAGAGACTGGGACGAGGGGGCAAAGAGGGTCCAGAGACTGGGAGGAGGGGGCACTGACGGTCCAGAGACTGGGAGGAGGGGGCACTGACGGTCCAGAGACTGGGAGGAGGGGGCACTGACGGTCCAGAGACTTGGAGGAGAGGGCACTGAGGGTCCAAAAACTGGGAGGAGGGGGCACTGAGCCACGAGCCTGGGAGGAGGGGGCACTGAGCCCCGAGTCTGGGAGGAGGGGGCACTGAGAGTCCAGAGACTGGGAGGAGAGGGCATTGAACCCAGAGACTGGGAGGTGGGGGCACTGTACCCCGAGACTGGGAGATAGGGGCACCGAGGGTCCAGAGACTGGTAGGAGGGGACATTGATGGCACCGAGACTGGGAGGAGGGGGCACTGAGCCCCGAGACTGGGAGGAGGGGGCTCTGAGGGTCCAGAGACTGGGAGGAGGGGGCACTGAGGCCCGAGACTGGGAGGAGGAGGCACTGAACCCCGAGACTGGGCGGAGGGGGCACTGAGCCCCGAGACTGTGAGAAGGGGGCACTGAGCCCAGAGACTGGGAGGAGGGGCCATTGAGGGTCCAGAGACTGGGAGGAGGGGGTCACTGAGGGTCAAGAGACTGGGTGGAGGGGGCACTGAGGGTCCAGAGACTGAGTAGAGGGGGCACTGAGGGTCCAGAGACTGGGAGGAGGGGTCACTGAGGGTCCAGAGACTGGGTGGAGGGGGCACTGAGCATCGAACCTGGGAGGAGGGGGCACTGAGTGGCCAGAGACTGGGTGGAGGGTTCACTGAGGTTCCCGAGACTGGGAGGAGGGGGCACTGAGCATCGAGCCTGGGAGGAGGGGGCACTGAGTGTCCAGCGACTGGGTGGAGGGGGCACTGAGGGCCCCGAGACTGGGAGGAGGGGTCACTGAGCTCCGGAATTGGGAGGAGGGGGCACTGAGTGTCCCGAGACTGGAAGGAGGTGGCACTGAGCCCAGAGACTGGGAGGAGGGGGCATTGAGCCCAGAGGCTGGGAGGAGGGGGCACTGAGGGCCCCGAGACTGGAAGGAGGGGGCACTGAACCCCGAGACTGGGTGGACGGGGCACTGAGCCCCGAGACTGGGAGGAGGGGGCACTGAGGGTCCAGAGACTGGGAGGAGGGGGCACTGAGCCCAGAGACTGGGAGGAGGGGGCACTGAGCCCAGAGACTGGGAGGAGGGGGCATTGAGCCCAGAGGCTGGGAGGACGGGGCACTGAGGGCCGCGAGACTGGGAGGAGGGTGCACTGAGCCCAGAGACTGGGAGGAGGGGGCACTGAGGGCCCCGAGACTGGGAGGAGGGGGCATTGAGCCCTGAGACTGGGAGGAGGGGGCACTGACGGTCTAGAGACTGGGAGGAGGGGGTACTGAGCCCCGAGACTGGCAGGAGGGGGCACTGAGGGTCTAGAGACTGGGAGGAGGGGGCACTGAACCCCGAGACTGGAAGGAGAGGGCCCTGAACCCCGAGACTGGGAGGAGGTGGCACTGAGCACCGAGACTGGGAGGAGGGGGCACTGAGGGTCCAGAGACAGGGAGGAGGGGGCATTTAGTCCAGAGACTGAGAGGAGGGGGCACTGAGTGTCCAGAGGCTGGGAGGAGGGGGCACTGAGGGTCCAGAGACTGGGAGGAGAGGGCACTGAGGGTCCAGAGACAGGGAGGAGGGGGCACTGAGGGTCCAGAGACTGGGAGGAGGGGGGCATTGAGTGTCCAGAGACTGGGAGAAGGGGGCACTGAGGGTCCAAATAGTGGGAGGAGGGGGCACTGACGGTCCAGAGACTTGGAGGAGGGGGGCACTGTGGGTCCAGAGACTGGGAGGAGTGTTGGCACTGACGGTGCAGAGACGTGGAGGAGGGGGCACTGACGGTCCAGAGACTTGGAGGAGGGGGCACTGTGTTTCCAAAGACTGGGAGGAGGGGGCACTGAGAATCGAGCCTGGGAGGCGGGGGCACTGAGGTTCCAGAGACTTGGAGGAGGGGGCACTGAGGGTCCAGAGATTCGGTGGTGGGGGCACGGAGGGTCGAAAGACTGGGAGGAGGGGGCACTGAGTGTCCAGAGATTGGGAGGAGGGGGCACTGAGGGTCCAAATACTGGGAGGAGGGGGTATTGAGCCCCGAGGCTGGGAGGAGGGGGCACTGAGGGTCCAGAGACTGGGAGGAGGTGGCACTGAACCCCGAGACTGGAAGGAGAGGGCACTGAGGGTCCAGAGACAGGGAGGAGGGGGCATTGAGGCCAGAGACTGGGAGGAGGGGGCACTGAGAGTCCAGAGACTGGGAGGAGGGGGCACTGAGGGTCCAGAGACTGGGAGGAGGGGGCACTGAGAGTCCAGAGACAGGGAGGAGGGGGCAATGAGGGTCCAGAGACTTGGAGGAGGGGGGCACTGAGGGTCCAGAGACTGGGAGGAGGGGGCACTGAGGGTCCAAAGGCTGGGAGGAGGGGGCACTGACGGTCCAGAGAATTGGAGGAGGGGGGCACTGTGGGTCCAGAGACTGGGAGGACAGGGGGCACTGACGGTACAGAGACTTGGAGGAGGGGGCACTGTGTGTCCAAAGACTGGGAGGAGAGGGCACTGACGGTCCAGAGACTTGGAGGAGGGGGCACTGTGTGTCCAAAGACTGGGAGGAGAGGGCACTGAGGGTCCAAAGACTGGTAGGAGGGGGCACTGAGCCCCGAG
Organism: Scyliorhinus torazame; assembly: GCF_047496885.1. Taxonomy (NCBI): domain Eukaryota; kingdom Metazoa; phylum Chordata; class Chondrichthyes; order Carcharhiniformes; family Scyliorhinidae; genus Scyliorhinus; species Scyliorhinus torazame. The sequence goes on from NC_092718.1 coordinate 133,277,643, forward strand.
ACTGGGAGGTGGGGGCACTGAGCCCCGAGACTGGGAGGAGGGGGCACTGAGTGTCCAGAGACTGGGAGGAGGGGGCACTGAGTCCCGAGACTGGGAGGAGGGGCCACTGAGCCCCGAGACTGGGAGGAGGGGGCCCTGAGGGTCCAGAGACTGGGAGGAGTGGGCACTGAGCCCCGAGACTGGGAGGAGGGGGCACTGAGGTTCCGGAGACTGGGAGGAGGGGGTACTGAACCCCGAGACTGGCAGGAGGGGACACTGATGGTCTAGAGACTGGGAGGAGGGGGCACTGCGGGTCCAGAGACTGGAAGGAGAGGGCACTGAATCCCGAGACTGGGAGGTGGGGGCACTGAGCCCCGAGACTGCGAGGAGGGGGCACTGGGCCCAGAGACTGGGCGGAGGGGCCACTGAGAATCTAGCCTGGGAGGCGGGGGCACTGAGGGTCCAGAGTCTCGGAGGTGGGGGCACTGAGGGTCGAAAGACTGGGAGGTGGGGGCACTGAGAGTCCAGAGACTGGGAGGAGGGGGCACTGAGGGGCCAGAGACTGGGAGGAGGGGGCACTGAGGGTCGAATGACTGGGAGGAGGGGGCATTGAGCACAGAGACTGGGAGGAGGGGGCACTGAGAGTCCAGAGACTGGGAGGAGGGGGCACTGAGGGGCCAGAGACTGGGAGGAGGGGGCACTGAGGGCCCAGAGACTGGGAGGAGGGGGCACTGAGAGTCGAGAGACTGGGAGGAGGGGGCACTGAGAGTCGAAAGACTGGGAGGAGTGGGCACTGAGGGGCCAGAGACTGGGAGGAGGGGGCACTGAGAGTCCAGAGACTGGGAGGAGGGGGCACTGAGGGGCCAGAGACTGGGAGGAGGGGGCACTGAGAGTCCAGAGACTGGGAGGAGGGGGCACTGACGGTCCAGAGATTGGGAGGAGGGGGCACTGAGCCCCGAGATGTGAGGAGGGGGCACTGAGCCCAGAGACTGGGAGGAGGGGTGACTGAGCATCGAGCCTGGGAGGAGGGGGCACTGGGCCCAGGGACTGGGAGGAGGTGGCACTGCGGGACCCGAGACTGCGAGGATGGGGCACTGAGGGTCCAGAGACTGGGAGGAGGGGGCAAAGAGGGTCCAGAGACTGGGAGGAGGGGGCACTGACGGTCCAGAGACTGGGAGGAGGGGGCACTGACGGTCCAGAGACTGGGAGGAGGGGGCACTGACGGTCCAGAGACTTGGAGGAGAGGGCACTGAGGGTCCAAAAACTGGGAGGAGGGGGCACTGAGCCACGAGCCTGGGAGGAGGGGGCACTGAGCCCCGAGACTGGGAGGAGGGGGCACTGAGAGTCCAGAGACTGGGAGGAGAGGGCATTGAACCCAGAGACTGGGAGGTGGGGGCACTGTACCCCGAGACTGGGAGATAGGGGCACCGAGGGTCCAGAGACTGGTAGGAGGGGACATTGATGGCACCGAGACTGGGAGGAGGGGGCACTGAGCCCCGAGACTGGGAGGAGGGGGCTCTGAGGGTCCAGAGACTGGGAGGAGGGGGCACTGAGCCCCGAGACTGGGAGGAGGTGGCACTGAACCCCGAGACTGGGCGGAGGGGGCACTGAGCCCCGAGACTGTGAGAAGGGGGCACTGAGCCCAGAGACTGGGAGGAGGGGCCATTGAGGGTCCAGAGACTGGGAGGAGGGGGTCACTGAGGGTCAAGAGACTGGGTGGAGGGGGCACTGAGGGTCCAGAGACTGAGTAGAGGGGGCACTGAGGGTCCAGAGACTGGGAGGAGGGGTCACTGAGGGTCCAGAGACTGGGTGGAGGGGGCACTGAGCATCGAACCTGGGAGGAGGGGGCACTGAGTGGCCAGAGACTGGGTGGAGGGTTCACTGAGGGTCCAGAGACTGGGTGGAGGGGGCACTGAGTTTCCCGAGACTGGGAGGAGGGGGCACTGAGCATCGAGCCTGGGAGGAGGGGGCACTGAGTGTCCAGCGACTGGGTGGAGGGGGCACTGAGGGCCCCGAGACTGGGAGGACGGGTCACTGAGCTCCGGAATTGGGAGGAGGGGGCACTGAGGGTCCCGAGACTGGAAGGAGGTGGCACTGAGCCCAGAGACTGGGAGGAGGGGGCATTGAGCCCAGAGGCTGGGAGGAGGGGGCACTGAGGGCCCCGAGACTGGAAGGAGGGGGCACTGAACCCCGAGACTGGGTGGACGGGGCACTGAGCCCCGAGACTGGGAGGAGGGGGCACTGAGGGTCCAGAGACTGGGAGGAGGGGGCAGTGAGCCCAGAGACTGGGAGGAGGGGGCACTGAGCCCAGAGACTGGGAGGAGGGGGCATTGAGCCCTGAGGCTGGGAGGACGGGGCACTGAGGGCCGCGAGACTGGGAGGAGGGTGCACTGAGCCCAGAGACTGGGAGGAGGGGGCACTGAGGGCCCCGAGACTGGGAGGAGGGGGCACTGAGCCCCGAGACTGGGAGGAGGGGGCACTGAGGGCCCAGAGACTGGGAGGAGGGGGCATTGAGCCCTGAGACTGGGAGGAGGGGGCACTGACGGTCTAGAGACAAGGAGGAGGGGGTACTGAGCCCCGAGACTGGCAGGAGGGGGCACTGAGGGTCTAGAGACTGGGAGGAGGGGGCACTGAACCCCGAGACTGGAAGGAGAGGGCCCTGAACCCCGAGACTGGGAGGAGGTGGCACTGAGCACCGAGACTGGGAGGAGGGGGCACTGAGGGTCCAGAGACAGGGAGGAGGGGGCATTTAGTCCAGAGACTGAGAGGAGGGGGCACTGAGTGTCCAGAGGCTGGGAGGAGGGGGCACTGAGGGTCCAGAGACTGGGAGGAGAGGGCACTGAGGGTCCAGAGACAGGGAGGAGGGGGCACTGAGGGTCCAGAGACTGGGAGAAGGGGGCACTGAGGGTCCAAATAGTGGGAGGAGGGGGCACTGACGGTCCAGAGACTTGGAGGAGGGGGGCACTGTGGGTCCAGAGACTGGGAGGAGAGTTGGCACTGACGGTGCAGAGACGTGGAGGAGGGGGCACTGACGGTCCAGAGACTTGGAGGAGGGGGCACTGTGTGTCCAAAGACTGGGAGGAGGGGGCACTGAGAATCGAGCCTGCGAGGCGGGGGCACTGAGGGTCCAGAGACTTGGAGGAGGGGGCACTGAGGGTCCAGAGATTCGGAGGTGGGGGCACTGAGGGTCGAAAGACTGGGAGGAGGGGGCACTGAGTGTCCAGAGATTGGGAGGAGGGGGCACTGAGGGTCCAAATACTGGGAGGAGGGGGTATTGAGCCCCGAGGCTGGGAGGAGGGGGCACTGAGGGTCCAGAGACTGGGAGGAGGTGGCACTGAACCCCGAGACTGGAAGGAGAGGGCACTGAGGGTCCAGAGACAGGGAGGAGGGGGCATTGAGGCCAGAGACTGGGAGGAGGGGGCACTGAGAGTCCAGAGACTGGGAGGAGGGGGCACTGAGGGTCCAGAGACTGGGAGGAGGGGGCACTGAGAGTCCAGAGACAGGGAGGAGGGGGCAATGAGGGTCCAGAGACTTGGAGGAGGGGGGCACTGAGGGTCCAGAGACTGGGAGGAGGGGGCACTGAGGGTCCAAAGGCTGGGAGGAGGGGGCACTGACGGTCCAGAGAATTGGAGGAGGGGGGCACTGTGGGTCCAGAGACTGGGAGGACAGGGGGCACTGACGGTACAGAGACTTGGAGGAGGGGGCACTGTGTGTCCAAAGACTGGGAGGAGAGGGCACTGACGGTCCAGAGACTTGGAGGAGGGGGCACTGTGTGTCCAAAGACTGGGAGGAGAGGGCACTGAGGGTCCAAAGACTGGTAGGAGGGGGCACTGAGCCCCGAGACTGGGAGGTGGGGGCACTGAGCCCCGAGACTGGGAGGAGGGGGCACTGAGTGTCCAGAGACTGGGAGGAGGGGGCACTGAGTCCCGAGACTGGGAGGAGGGGCCACTGAGCCCCGAGACTGGGAGGAGGGGGCACTGAGGGTCCAGAGACTGGGAGGAGTGGGCACTGAGCCCCGAGACTGGGAGGAGGGGGCACTGAGCCCCGAGTCTGGGAGGAGGGGGCACTGAGCCCCTAGACTGGGAGGAGGGGGCGCTGAGGGTCCAGAGATTGGGAGGAGTGGGCACTGAGCCCCGAGACTGGGAGGAGGGGGCACTGATGGTCCAGAGACTAGGAGGAGGTGGCACTGAACCCCGAGACTGGGAGGAGGGGCCACTAAGTGTCCATTGACAGGGGGGAGGGGGCACTGTGGGTCCAGAGACTGGGAGGAGGGGACACTGAGCCCTGAGACTGGGAGGAGGGGGGGCACTGAGCCCAGAGACTGGGAGGAGAGGGGGCACTTACGGTCCAGAGACTTGTAGGAGGGGGCACTTACGGTCCAGAGACTTGGAGGAGGGGGCACTGTGTGTCCAAAGACTGGGAGGCGGGGGCACTGAGGGTCCAGCGACTTGGAGGAGGGGGCACTGAGGGTCCAGAGACTCGGAGGTGGGGGCACTGAGGGTCCAAATACTGGGAGGAGGGGGCACTGAGCCCCGAGACTGGGAGGAGGGGGCACTGTGGGTCCAGAGACTGGGAGGAGGGGGCACTTAGGGTCCAGAGACTTGGAGGAGGGGGCACAGAGGGTCCAGAGATTGGGAGGAGGGGGCACTGGGGGTCCAAATACTGGGAGGAGGGGGCACTGAGCCCCGAGACTGGGAGGAGGGGGCACTGAGGGTCCAAAGACTGGGAGGAGGGGGCACTGAGGGTCCAGAGACTTGGAGGAGGGGGCACTGAGGGGCCAGAGACTGGGAGGAGGGGGCACTGAGGGTCCAAAGACTGGGAGGAGAGGGCACTGAGCCCCGAGACTTGGAGGTGGGGGCACTGAGCCCCGAGACTGGGAGGAGGGGGCACTGAGTGTCCAGAGACTGGGTGGAGGGGGCACTGTGCCCAGAGACTGGGAGGTGGGGGCACTGAGCCCAGAGGCTGTGAGGAGGGGGCACTGATCCCAGAGACTGGGAGGAGGGGGCACTGAGCCCCGAGACTGTGAGGAGGGGGCACTGAGACCAGAGACTGGGAGGAGGGGGCACTGAGTGCCGCGAGACTGGAAGGATAGGGCACTGAACCCCGAGACTGGGAGGACGGGGCATTGAGCCCAGAGGCTGGGAGGGTGGGGCACTGGGCCCCGAGACTGGGACGAGGGGGCACTGAGGGTCCAGAGACTGGGAGGAGGGGGCACTGAGGGTCCAGAGACTGGGAGGAGGGGGCACTGAGGATCCCGAGACTGCGAGGAGGGGGCACTGAGGATCCCGAGACTGCGAGGAGGGGGCAATTAGGGTCCAGAGACTGGGAAATGGGGGCACTGAGGGTCCAGAGATTGGGAGGAGGGGGCACTGAGCCCCCCGACTGGGAGGAGTGGGCACTGAGGGCCGCGAGACTGGAAGGAGAGGGCACTGAACCCCTAGACTGGGAGGAGGGGGCACTGAGCCCCGAGACTGGGAGGTGGGGGCACTCAGCCCCGAGACTGGGAAGAGGGCGCACTGAGGGTCCAGAGACTGGGAGGAGGGGGCACTGAGCCCAGAGACTGGGAGGAGGTGGCACTGCGGGTCCAGAGACTGGGAGGAGGGGGCACTGAGCCCAAAGACCGGGAGGAGGGGGCACTGCGGGTCCTGAGACTGCGAGGAGGGGGCACTGAGGGTCCAAAGACTGGGAGATGGGTGCATTGAGGGTCCAGAGAGTAGGAGGGGGGTGCACTGAGCTCCGAGACTGGGAGGAGGTGGCATTGAGGGCCGCGAGACTGGAAGGAGAGGGCACTGAACCCCGAGACTGGAAGGAGAGGGCACTGAACCCCGAGACTGGGAGGAGGGGGCACTGAGCACCGAGACTGGGAGTAGGAGGCACTGAGGGTCCAGAGACAGGGAGGTGGGGGCATTGAGGCCAGAGACTGGGAGGAGGGGGCACTGAGGGTCCAGAGACTGGGAGGAGGGGGCACTGAGGGTCCAGAGACTGGGAGGAGCGGGCACTGAGGGTCCAGAGACTGGGAGGAGGGGGCACTGAGGGTCCAGAGACAGGGAGGAGGGGGCAATGAGGGTCCAGAGACTGGGAGGAGGGGGGCACTGAGGGTCCAGAGACTGGGAGGAGGGGGCACTGAGGGTCCAAAGACTGGGAGGAGGGGGCACTGAGGGTCCAGAGACAGGGAAGAGGGGGCAATGAGGGTCCAGTGACTGGGAGGAGGGGGCACTGAGGGTCCAAAGACTGGGAGGAGGGGGCACTGACGGTCCAGAGAATTGGAGGAGGGGGGCACTGTGGGTCCAGAGACTGGGAGGACAGGGGGCACTGACGGTACAGAGACTTGGAGGAGGGGGCACTGACGGTCCAGTGACTTGGACGAGGGGGCACTGAACCCCGAGACAGGGAGGTGGGGGCACTGAGCCCCGAGACTGGGAGGTGGGGGCACTGAGCCCCGAGATTGGGAGGAGGGGGCACTGAGTGTCCAGAGACTGGGTGGAGGGGGCACTGAGTTTCCCGAGAATGGGAGGAGGGGGCACTGATCATCGAGCCTAGGATGAGGGGGCACTGAGGGTCCAGCGACTGGGTGGAGGGGGCACTGAGCCCAGAGACTGGAAGGAGGTGGCACTGCGGGTCCCGAGACGGGGAGGAGGGGGCACTGAGAGTCCAGAGACTGGGAGGTGGGGGCACTGAGGGTCCAAAACTGGCAGGAGGGGGCACTGAGGGTCAAGAGACTGGGAGGAGGGGGCATTGAGACCCAAGACTGGGAGGAGGGGACACTGAGGGCCCCGAGACTGGGAGGAGGGGGCACTGAGAGTCCAGAGACTGGGAGGAAGGGGCACTGAGGGTCCAGAGACTGGGATTAGGGGGCACTGAGCCCAGAGACTGGGAGGAGGGGCCACTGAGCACAGGGACCTGGAGGAGGGGGCACTGAGGGCCCCGAGATTGGAAGGAGGGGGCACTGAACCCCGAGACTGGGTGGACGGGGCACTGAGCCCCGAGACTGGGAGGAGGGGGCACTGAGGGCCCCGAGACTGGAAGGAGGGGGCACTGAACCCCGAGACTGGGTGGACGGGGCACTGAGCACCGAGACTGGGAGGAGGGGGCACTGAGAGTCCAGAGACTGGGAGGAGGGGGCACTGAGCCCAGAGACTGGGAGGAGGGGGGCACTGAGCCCAGAGACTGGGCGGAGGGGGCATTGAGCCCAGAGACTGGGAGGACGGGGCACTGAGGGCCGCGAGACTGGGAGGAGGGTGCACTGAGGTCCCCGAGACTGGGAAAAGGGGGCACTGAGCCCCGAGACTGGGAGGAGGGGGCACTGAGGGTCCAGAGACTGGGAGGAGGGGGCACTGAGGTCCCCGAGACTGGGAAAAGGGGGCACTGAGCCCCGAGACTGGGAGGAGGGGGCACTGAGGGTCCAGAGACTGGGAGGAGGGGGCATTGAGCCCTGAGACTGGGAGGAGGGGGCACTGAGGGTCCAGAGACTGGGAGGAGGGGGTACTGAGCCCCGAGACTGGCAGGAGGGGGACTGAGGGTCTAGAGAGTGGGAGGAGGGGGCATTGAGGCCAGAGACTGAGAGGAGGGGGCACTGAGTGTCCAGAGGCTGGGAGGAGGGGGCACTGAGGGTCCAGAGACTGGAAGGAGGGGGCACTGAGGGTCCAGAGACAGGGAGGAGGGGGCACTGAGGGTCCAGAGAATGGGAGGAGGGGGGCACTGAGGGTCCAGAGACTGGTAGAAGGGGGCACTGAGTGTCCAAAGACTGGGAGGAGGGGGCACTGACGGTCCAGAGACTTGGAGGAGGGGGGCACTGTGGGTCTAGAGACTGGGAGGAGACTGAGCCCCGAGACTGGGAGGAGGGGGCACTGAGTGTCCAAAGACTGGGAAGAGGTGGCACTGAACCCCGAGACTGGGTGGAGGGGCCACTGAGCCCCGAGATTGTGAGGAGGTGACACTGAGCACAGAGACTGGGAGGAGGGGCACTGAGGGCTCCGAGACTGGGAGGGGGGGGCACTGAGCCCCGAGACTGGGAGGAGGGGCACTGAGGGTCCAGAGACTGGGAGGAGGGGGCACTGAGCACAGAGACTGGGAGGAGGGGGCACTGAGCCCCGAGACTGGGAGGAGGGGGCACTGAGAGTCCAGAGACTGGGAGGAGGTGGCACTGAGGGTCCAGAGACAGGGTGGAGGGGGCACTGAGCCCAGAGACTGGGAGGAGGTGGCACTGCGGGACACGAGACTGGGAGGAGGGGGCACTGAGGGTCCAGAGACCGGGAGGAGGGGGCACTGAAGGTCCAGAGATTGGGAGGAGGGGGCACTGAGGGTTCAGAGACAGGGAGGAGGGTACACTGAAAGTCCAGAGATTGGGAGGAGGGGGCACTGAGTGTCCAGAGGTTGAGAGGAGGGGGCACTGAGCCCAGAGATTGGGAGGAGGGGGCACTGAGGGTCCAGAGACAGGGTGGAGGGGGCACTGAGCCCAGAGACTGGGAGTAGGGGGCACTGAGCCCAGAGACAGGGTGGAGGGGGCACTGAGCCCAGAGACTGGGAGGAGGGGGCACTGAGAGTCCAGAGACTGGGAGGAGGGGGCACTGAACCCCGAGACTAGGTGGAGGGGGCACTGAGCCCCGAGACTGGGAGGAGGGGGCACTGAGGGCCCCGAGATTGGGAGGAGGGGGCACTGAGACCCGAGACTGGGAGGAGGGGGCACTGTGGGTCCAGAGGCTGGGAGGAGGGGGCATTGAGCCCCGAGACTCGGAGGAGGGGGCACTGTACCCCGAGACTGTGAGGAGGGGGCACTGAAGGTCCAGAGACTGGGAGGAGGGGGCACTGTTGGTCCCGAGACTGGGAGAATGGGGCACTGAGCCCCGAGACTGGGAGGAGGGGGCACTGAGGGTCCAGAGACTGGGAGGAGGGGGCACTGAGCCCCGAGACTGCGAGGAGGGGGCACTGAGGGTCGAAAAACTGGGAAAAGGGGGGTCACTGAGAGTCCAGAGACTGGGAGGAGGGAGAACTGAGCCCCGAGACTGGGAGGAGGGGGCACTGAGCCACGAGCCTGGGAGGAGGAAGCACTGAGGGTCCAGAGACTGGGAGGAGGGGGCATTGAGCCCAGAGACTGGGAGGAGCGGGCACTGAGGGTCCAAAGACTGGGCGGAGGGGGCATTGACGGTCCAGAGACTTGGAGGAGGGGGCACTGAGTCCAGAGATTGGGAGGAGGGAGAACTGAGCCCCGAGACTGGGAGGAGGGGGCACAGAGCCACGAGCCTCGGAGGAGGGAGCACTGAGTGTCCAGAGACTGGGAGGAGGGGGCATTGAGCCCAGAGACTGGGAGGAGGGGGCTTTGAGGGTCCAGAGACTGGGAGGAGGGGGCACTGACGGTCCAATGACTGGGAGGAGGGGGCACTGAGGGTTCAGAGACTGGGAGGAGGGGGCACTGAGGGTCCAGAGACTGGGAGGAGGGTGCACTGAGGGTTCAGAGACTGGGAGGAGGGCGCACTGGAGGTCCAGAGATTGGGAGGAGGGGGCACTGAGGGTCCAGAGATTGAGAGGAGGGGCACTAAGCCCAGAGATTGGGAGGAGTGGGATCTGAGCCCCGAGAGTGGGAGGAGGGGGCACTGAGAGGCCAGAGACTGGGAGGAGGGGGGCACTGCGAGTCCAGAGACTGGGAGGAGGGGGCACTGAGGGTCCAAGACTGGGAAAAGGGGGGTCACTGAGCATCGAGCCTGGGAGGAGGGGGCACTGAGAGTCCAGAGACTGGGAGGAGGGGGCACTGATGGTCCAAAGACTGGGAGGAGCGTGCACTGAACCCCGAGAATGGGTGGAGGGGGCACTGAGCCCCGAGACTGGGAGGAGGTGGCACTGAGCCCCGAGACTTGGAGGAGGTGACACTGAGCACAGAGACTGTGAGGAAGGGGCACTGAGGGTCCAAAGACTGGGAAAAGGGGGGTCACTGAGCATCGAGCCTGCGAGGAGGGGGCACTGAGAGTCCAAAGACTGGGAGGAGAGGGCACCGAACCCCGAGAATGGTTGGAGGGGGCACTGAGCCCCGAGACTGGGAGGAGGTGATACTGAGCTTCGAGACTGGGAGGAGGGGGCACTGAGTGTCCAAAGACTGGGAAGAGGTGGCACTGAACCCCGAGACTGGGTGGAGGGGGCACTGAGCCCCGAGATTGTGAGGAGGTGACACTGAGCACAGAGACTGGGAGAAAGGGGCACTGAGCCCCGAGACTGGGAGGAGGGGCACTGAGCCCCGAGACTGGGAGGAGGGGCACTGAGCCCCGAGACTGGGAGGAGGGGGCACTGAGAGTCCAGAGACTGGGAGGAGGTGGCACTGAGCCCAGAGACTGGGAGGAGGGGGCACTGAGCCCCGAGACTGGGAGGAGGGGGCACTGAGAGTCCAGAGACTGGGAGGAGGTGGCACTGAGCCCAGAGACTGGGAGGAGGGGGCACTGAGCCCCGAGACTGGGAGGAGGGGGCACTGAGCCCCGAGACTGGGAGGAGGGGGCACTGAGCCCCGAGACTGGGAGGAGGGGGCACTGAGCCCCGAGACTGGAAGGAGGGGGCACTGAGAGTCCAGAGACTGGGAGGAGGTGGCACTGAGCCCAGAGACTGGGAGGAGGGGGCACTGAGCCCCGAGACTGGGATGAGGGGGCACTGATGGTCCATAGACTGGGATAAGGGGGCACTGAGGGTCCAGAGTCTGGGAGGAGGGGGCATTGAGCCCCGAGACCGGGAGGAGGGGGCACTGAGAGTCTAGAGACTGGGAGGAGGGGCACTGAGGGTCCAGAGACTGGGAGGAGGGTGCTCTGAGGGTCCTGAGACTGGGAGGAGGGGGCACTGAGGGTCCAGAGACAGGGTGGAGGGGGCACTGAGCCCCGAGACTGGGAGGAGGTGGCACTGCGGGACCCGAGACTGGGAGTAGGGGGCACTGCCGATCCAGAGACTGGGAGGAGGGGGCACAGAAAGTCCAGAGATTGGGAGGAGGGGGCACTGAGTCTCCAGAGATTGAGAGGAGGGGGCACTGAGCCCAGTGATTGGGAGGAGGGGGCACTGAGGGTCCAGAGACAGAGTGGAGGGGGCACTGAGGGTCCCGAGACTGCGAGGAGGGGGCACTGAGCCCCGAGACAGGTAGGAGGGGGCACTGTGGGTCCAGAGACTGGGAGGAGGGGGCACTGCGCCCCGAGACTGCGAGGAGGGGGCACTGAGGGTCGAAAAACTGGGAAAAGGGGGGTCACTGAGAGTCCAGAGACTGGGAGGAGGGGGCACTGAGGGTCCAAAGAATGGGAGGAGGGGGCACTAAGCGACCAGAGACTGGGAGGAGGGGGCACTGACGGTCCAGAGACTTGGAGGAGGGGGCACTGAGTGTCCAGAGACTGGAAGGAGGGTGCACTGAGGGTCCAGATGTTGGGAGGAGGGGGCACTGAGCCCAGAGATTGGGAGGAAGGGGAACTGAGCCCCGAGACTGGGAGGAGGGGGCACTGAGCCACGAGCCTGGGAGGAGGGGGCACTGAGGGTCCAAAGACTGGGAGGTGTGGGCACTGTGGGTCCAGAGACTGGGAGGATGGGGCACTGAGGGTCCAAAGACTAGGAGGAGTGGGCACTGAGGGTCCAAAGACTGGGAGGAGGGGCCACTGAGGGTCCAAAGACTGGGAGGAGGGGGCACTGAGAGTCCAGAGACTGGGAGGAGGGGGCACTAAGGGACCAGAGACTGGGAGGATGGGGCACTGAGGGTCCAGAGACTATGAGGAGGGGGCATTGAACCCAGAGACTGGGAGGAGGGGGCACTGAGGGTCCAACGACTGGGAGCAGGCGGCACTGAGCCCAGAGACTGGGAGGAGGGGGCACTGAGAGTCCAGAGACTGGGAGAAGGGGGCACTGAGGGTCCAAAGAATGCGAGGAGGGGGCACTAAGGGACCAGAGACTGGGAGGAGGGGGCACTGAGGGTACAGAGACTATGAGGAGGGGGCATTGAACCCAGAGACTGGGTGAAGGGGGCACTGCGGGTCCCGAGACTGCGAGGAGGGGGCACTGAGGTTCGAAAGACTGGGAAAAGGGGGGTCACTGAGAGTCCAGAGACTGGGAGGAGGGGGCACTGAGGGTCCAAAGACTGGGAGGAGGGGGCACTGAGCCCAGAGATTGGGAGGAGGGGGCACTGAGCCACGAGCCTGGGAGGAGGGAGCACTGAGTGTCCAAAGACTGGGAGGAGGGGCATTGAGCCCAGAGACTGGGAGGAGGGGGCCTTGAGGGTCCAGAGACTGAAAGGAGGGGGCACTGATGGTCCAAAGACTGGGAGGAGAGGGCACTGAGGGTTCAGAGACTGGGAGGAGGGGGCACTGGGGGTTCAGAGACTGGGAGGAGCGGGCACTGAAGGTCCAGAGATTGGGAGGAGGGGGCACTGAGGGTCCAGAGATTGAGAGGAGGGGGCACTGAGCCCAGAGATTGGGAGGACGGGGCACTGAGTGTCCAGAGATTGAGAGGAGGGGGCACTGAGCCCAGAGATTGGGAGGAGTGGGAACTGAGCCCCGAGAGTGGGAGGAGGGGGCACTGAGCCCCGAGACTGGGAGGAGGGGGCACTGATGGTCCATAGACTGGGATGAGGGGGCACTGAGGGTCCAGAGACTGGGAGGAGGGGGCACTGAGGGTCCAGATACTGGGAGGAGGGGGCACTGAGGGTCCAGAGACAGCGTGGAGGGGGCACTGAGCCCAGAGACTGGGAGGAGGTGGCACTGCGGGACACGAGACTGGGAGGAGGGGGCACTGAGGGTCCAGAGACTGGGAGGAGGGGGCACTGAAGGTCCAGAGATTGGGAGGAGCGGGCACTGAGGGTTCAGAGACTGGGAGGAGGGTGCACTGAAAGTCCAGAGATTGGGAGGAGGGGGCACTGAGTGTCCAGAGATTGAGATGAGGGGGCACTGAGCCCAGAGATTGGGACGAGGGGGCACTGAGGGTCCAGAGACAGGGTGGAGGGGGCACTGAGCCCAGAGACTGGGAGGAGGGGGCACTGAGCCCAGAGACAGGGTGGAGGGGGCACTGAGCCCAGAGACTGGGAGGAGGGGGCACTGAGAGTCCAGAGACTGGGAGGAGGGGGCACTGAACCCCGAGATTGGGTGGAGGGGGCACTGAGCCCCGAGTCTGGGAGGAGGGGCCACTGAGCACAGAGACTGGGAGGAGGGGGCACTGAGGGCCCCGAGACTGTGTGGAGGGGGCACTGAGCCCCGAGACTGGGAGGAGGGGGCTCTGTGGGTCCAGAGACTGGGAGGAGGGGGCATTGAGCCCCGAGACTGGGTGGAGGGGGCACTGTGCCCCGAGACTGTGAGGAGGGGGCACTGAGTGTCCAGAGACTGGGAGGAGGGGGCACTGAGGGTCCCGAGACTGGGAGGAGGGGGCACTGAGCCCCGAGACTGCGAGGAGGGGGCACTGAGGGTCGAAAAACTGGGAAAAGGGGGGTCACTGAGAGTCCATAGACTGGGAGGATGGGGCACTGAGGGTCCAAAGAATGGGAGGAGGGAGAACTGAGCCCCGACACTGGGAGGAGGGGGCACTGAGCCACGAGCCTGGGAGGAGGGAGCACAGAGGGTCCAGAGACTGGGAGGAGGGGGCATTGAGCCCAGAGACTGGGAGGAGCGGGCACTGAGGGTTCCGAGACTGGGAGGAGGAGGCACTGAGCCCCGAGACTGGGAGAAGGCGGCACTGAGGGTCCAAAGACTGGACGGAGGGGGCATTGACGGTCCAGAGACTTGGAGGAAATGGCACTGAGTGTCCAGAGACTGGGAGGAGGGGGCACTGAGCCCAGAGATTGGGAGGAGGGAGAACTGAGCCCCGAGACTGGGAGGAGGGGGCACTGAGCCACGAGCCTGGGAGGAGGGAGCACTGAGTGTCCAGAAACTGGGAGGAGGGGGCATTGAGCCCAGAGACTGGGAGGAGGGGGCTTTGAGGGTCCAGAGACTGGGAGGAGGGGGCACTGACGGTCCAATGACTGGGAGGAGGGGGCACTGAGGGTTCAGAGACTGGGAGGAGGGGGCACTGAGGGTCCAGAGACTGGGAGGAGGGTGCACTGAGGGTTCAGAGACTGGGAGGAGGGCGCACTGAAGGTCCAGAGATTGGGAGGAGGGGGCACTGAGGGTCCAGAGATTGAGAGGAGGGGGCACTGAGCCCAGAGATTGGGAGGAGGGGGCACTGAGGGTCCAGAGATTGACAGGAGGGGGCACTAAGCCCAGAGATTGGGAGGAGTGGGATCTGAGCCCCGAGAGTGAGAGGAGGGGGCACTGAGAGGCCAGAGACTGGGAGGAGGGGGGCACTGAGAGTCCAGAGACTGGGAGGAGGGGGCACTGAGGGTCCAAGACTGGGAAAAGGGGGGTCACTGAGCATCGAGCCTGGGAGGAGGGGGCACTGAGAGTCCAGAGACAGGGAGGAGGGGGCACTGATGGTCCAAAGACTGGGAGGAGCGTGCACTGAACCCCGAGAATGGGTGGAGGGGGCACTGAGCCCCGAGACTGGGAGGAGGTGGCACTGAGCCCCGAGACTGGGAGGAGGTGACACTGAGCCCCGAGACTGGGAGGAGGTGGCACTGAGCCCCGAGACTTGGAAGAGGTGACACTGAGCACAGAGACTGTGAGGAGGGGGCACTGAGGGTCCAAAGACTGGGAAAAGGGGGGTCACTGAGCATCGAGCCTGCGAGGAGGGGGCACTGAGAGTCCAGAGACTGGGAGGAGGGGGCACTGTGGGTCCAAAGACTGGGAGGAGAGGGCACCGAACCCCGAGACTGGTTGAAGGGGGCACTGAGCCCCGAGACTGGGAGGAGGTGATACTGAGCCCCGAGACTGGGAGGAGGGGGCACTTAGTGTCCAAAGACTGGGAAGAGGTGGCACTGAACCCCGAGACTGGGTGGAGGGGGCACTGAGCCCCGAGATTGTGAGGAGGTGACACTGAGCACAGAGACTGGGAGGAAGGGGCACTGAGGGCTCCGAGACTGGGAGGAGGGGGCACTGAGCCCCGAGACTGGGGGGAGGGGGCACTGAGGGTCCAGAGACTGGGAGGAGGGGGCACTGAGCACAGAGACTGGGAGGAGGGGGCACTGAGCCCCGAGACTGGGAGGAGGGGGCACTGAGAGTCCAGAGACTGGGAGGAGGTGGCACTGAGCCCAGAGACTGGGAGGAGGGGGCACTGAGCCCCGAGACTGGGATGAGGGGGCACTGATGGTCCATAGACTGGGATGAGGGGGCACTGAGGGTCCAGAGTCTGGGAGGAGGGGGCATTGAGCCCCGAGACCGGGAGGAGGGGGCACTGAGGGTCCAGAGACAGGGTGGAGGGGGCACTGAGCCCCGAGACTGGGAGGAGGTGGCACTGCGGGACCCGAGACTGGGAGGAGGGGGCACTGACGATCCAGAGACTGGGAGGAGGGGGCACTGAAGGTCCAGAGATTGGGAGGAGGGGGCACTGAGGGTTCAGAGACTGGGAGGAGGGGGCACAGAAAGTCCAGAGATTGGGAGGAGGGGGCACTGAGTGTCCAGAGATTGAGAGGAGGGGGCACTGAGCCCAGTGATTGGGAGGAGGGGGCACTGAGGGGCCAGAGACAGGGTGGAGGGGGCACTGAGCCCAGAGACTGGGAGGTGGGGGCACTGAGCCCAGAGATAGGGTGGAGGGGGCACTGAGCCCAGAGACTGGGAGGAGGGGGCACTGAGAGTCCAGAGACTGGGAGGAGGGGGCACTGAACCCCGAGACTGGGTGGAGGGGGCACTGAGCCCCGAGACTGGGAGGAGGAGCTACTGAGCACAGAGACTGGGAGGAGGGGGCACTGAGGGCCCCGAGACTGGGAGGAGGGGGCACTGAGCCCCGAGACTGGGAGGAGGGGGCACTGTGGGTCCAGAGACTGGGAGGAGGGGGCATTGAGCCCCGAGACTGGGAGGAGGGGGCACTGTACCCCGAGACTGTGAGGAGGGGGCACTGAGGGTCCAGAGACTGGGAGGAGGGGGCACTGAGGGTCCCGAGACTGCGAGGAGGGGGCACTGAGCCCCGAGACTGGGAGGAGGGGGCACTGAGGATCCAGTGACTGGGAGGAGGGGGCACTGAGCCCCGAGACTGCGAGGAGGGGGCACTGAGGGTCGAAAAACTGGGAAAAGGGGGGTCACTGAGAGTCCAGAGACTGGGAGGAGGGGGCACTGAGGGTCCAAAGAATGGGAGGAGGGGGCACTAAGGGACCAGAGACTGGGAGGAGGGGGCACTGACGGTCCAGAGACTTGGAGGAGGGGGCACTGAGTGTCCAGAGACTGGAAGGAGGGTGCACTGAGGGGCCAGAGGTTGGGAGGAGGGGGCACTGAGCCCAGAGATTGGGAGGAAGGGGAACTGAGCCCCGAGACTGGGAGGAGGGGGCACTGAGCCACGAGCCTGGGAGGAGGGGGCACTGAGGGTCCAAAGACTGGGAGGAGTGGGCATTGAGGGTCCAGAGACTGGGAGGATGGGGCACTGAGGGTCCAAAGACTAGGAGGAGTGGGCACTGAGGGTCCAGAGACTGGGAGGAGGGGGCACTGAGGGTCCAAAGACTGGGAGGAGGGGGCACTGAGGGTCCAAAGACTGGGAGGAGGGGGCACTGAGCCCAGAGATTGGGAGGAGGGGGCACTGAGCCACGAGCCTGGGAGGAGGGAGCACTGAGGGTCCAAAGACTGGGAGGAGGGGCATTGAGCCCTGAGACTGGGAGGAGGGGGCCTTGAGGGTCCAGAGACTGGGCGGAGGGGGCATTGAGCCCAGAGACTGGGAGGAGGGGGCTTTGAGGGTCCAGAGACTGGAAGGAGGGGGCACTGACGGTCCAAAGACTGGGAGGAGAGGGCACTGAGGGTTCAGAGACTGGGAGGAGGGGGCACTGGGGGTTCAGAGACTGGGAGGAGCGGGCACTGAAGGTCCAGAGATTGGGAGGAGGGGGCACTGAGGGTCCAGAGATTGAGAGGAGGGGGCACTGAGCCCAGAGATTGGGAGGAGGGGGCACTGAGTGTCCAGAGATTGAGAGGAGGGGGCACTGAGCCCAGAGATTGGGAGGAGTGGGAACTGAGCCCCGAGAGTGGGAGGAGGGGGCACTGAGCGACGAGCCTGGGAGGAGGGGGCACTGAGGGTCCAGAGACAGGGTGGAGGGGGCACTGAGCCCCGAGACTGGGAGGAGGGGGCACTGAGCACAGAGACTGGGAGGAGGGGGCACTGAGCCCCGAGACTGAAGGGAGGGGGCACTGAGGGTCCAGAGACTGGGAGGAGGGGTCACTGAGCCCCGAGACTGGGAGGAGGGGGCACTGATGGTCCATAGACTGGGATGAGGGGCACTGAGGGTCCAGAGACTGGGAGGAGGGGGCACTGAGGGTCCAGATACTGGGAGGAGGGGGCACTGAGGGTCCAGAGACGGCGTGGAGGGGGCACTGAGCCCAGAGACTGGGAGGAGGTGGCACTGCGGGACACGAGACTGGGAGGAGGGGGCACTGAGGGTCCAGAGACTGGGAAGAGGGGGCACTGAAGGTCCAGAGATTGGGAGGAGCGGGCACTGAGGGTTCAGAGACTGGGAGGAGGGGGCACTGAGTGTCCAGAGATTGAGATGAGGGGGCACTGAGCCCAGAGATTGGGACGAGGGGGCACTGAGGGTCCAGAGACAGGGTGGAGGGGGCACTGAGCCCAGAGACTGGGAGGAGGGGGCACTGAGCCCAGAGACAGGGTGGAGGGGGCACTGAGCCCAGAGACTGGGAGGAGGGGGCATTGAGAGTCCAGAGACTGGGAGGAGGGGGCACTGAACCCCGAGATTGGGTGGAGGGGGCACTGAGCCCCGAGTCTGGGAGGAGGGGCCACTGAGCACAGAGACTGGGTGGAGGGGGCACTGAGCCCCGAGACTGGGAGGAGGGGGCACTGAGCCCCGAGACTGGGAGGAGGGGGCTCTGTGGGTCCAGAGACTGGGAGGAGGGGGCATTGAGCCCCGAGACTGGGTGGAGGGGGCACTGTGCCCCGAGACTGTGAGGAGGGGGCACTGAGTGTCCAGAGACTGGGCGGAGGGGGCACTGAGGGTCCCGAGACTGGGAGGAGGGGGCACTGAGCCCCGAGCCTGGGAGGAGGGGGCACTGAGCCCCGAGACTGCGAGGAGGGGGCCCTGAGGGTCGAAAAACTGGGAAAAGGTGGGTCACTGAGAGTCCTGAGACTGGGAGGAGGGGGCACTGAGGGTCCAAAGAATGGGAGGAGGGAGAACTGAGCCCCGACACTGGGAGGAGGGGGCACTGAGCCACGAGCCTGGGAGGAGGGAGCACAGAGGGTCCAGAGACTGGGAGGAGGGGGCATTGAGCCCAGAGACTGGGAGGAGCGGGCACTGAGGGTTCCGAGACTGGGAGGAGGAGGCACTGAGCCCCGAGACTGGGAGAAGGCGGCACTGAGGGTCCAAAGACTGGACGGAGGGGGCATTGACGGTCCAGAGACTTGGAGGAAATGGCACTGAGTATCCAGAGACTGGGAGGAGGGGGCACTGAGCCCAGAGATTGGGAGGAGGGAGAAGTGAGCCCCGAGACTGGGAGGAGGGGGCACTGAGCCACGAGCCTGGG
Organism: Scyliorhinus torazame; assembly: GCF_047496885.1. NCBI lineage: Eukaryota > Metazoa > Chordata > Chondrichthyes > Carcharhiniformes > Scyliorhinidae > Scyliorhinus > Scyliorhinus torazame. The sequence goes on from NC_092718.1 coordinate 133,296,152, forward strand.
AGGAGGGAGCACTGAGTGTCCAGAGACTGGGAGGGGGGGGGGGGGGCATTGAGCCCAGAGACTGGGAGGAGGGGGCTTTGAGGGTCCAGAGACTGGGAGGAGGGGGCACTGACGTTCCAAAGACTGGGAGGAGGGGGCACTGAGGGTTCAGAGTCTGGGAGGAGGGGGCACTGGGGGTCCAGAGACTGGGAGGAGGGTGCACTGAGGGTTCAGAGACTGGGAGGAGGGCGCACTGAAGGTCCAGAGATTGGGAGGAGGGGGCACTGAGGGTCCAGATATTGAGAGGAGGGGGCACTGAGCCCAGAGATTGGGAGGAGGGGGCACTGAGGGTCCAGAGATTGAGATGAGGGGGCACTGAGCCCAGAGATTGGGACGAGGGGGCACTGAGGGTCCAGAGACAGGGTGGAGGGGGCACTGAGCCCAGAGACTGGGAGGAGGGGGCACTGAGCCCAGACACAGGGTGGAGGGGGCACTGAGCCCAGAGACTGGGAGGAGGGGGCACTGAGAGTCCAGAGACTGGGAGGAGGGGGCACTGAACCCCGAGATTGGGTGGAGGGGGCACTGAGCCCCGAGTCTGGGAGGAGGGGCCACTGAGCACAGAGACTGGGAGGAGGGGGCACTGAGGGCCCCGAGACTGGGTGGAGGGGGCACTGAGCCCCGAGACTGGGAGGAGGGGGCTCTGTGGGTCCAGAGGCTGGGAGGAGGGGGCATTGAGCCCCGAGACTGGGTGGAGGGGGCACTGTGCCCCGAGACTGTGAGGAGGGGGCACTGAGTGTCCAGAGACTGGGAGGAGGGGGCACTGAGGGTCCCGAGACTGGGAGGAGGGGGCACTGAGCCCCGAGCCTGGGAGGAGGGGGCACTGAGGGTCCAGAGACTGGGAGGTGGGGGCACTGAGCCCCGAGACTGCGAGGAGGGGGCCCTGAGGGTCGAAAAACTGGGAAAAGGTGGGTCACTGAGAGTCCAGAGACTGGGAGGAGGGGGCACTGAGGGTCCAAAGAATGGGAGGAGGGAGAACTGAGCCCCGACACTGGGAGGAGGGGGCACTGAGCCACGAGCCTGGGAGGAGGGAGCACAGAGGGTCCAGAGACTGGGAGGAGGGGGCATTGAGCCCAGAGACTGGGAGGAGCGGGCACTGAGGGTTCCGAGACTGGGAGGAGGAGGCACTGAGCCCCGAGACTGGGAGAAGGCGGCACTGAGGGTCCAAAGACTGGACGGAGGGGGCATTGACGGTCCAGAGACTTGGAGGAAATGGCACTGAGTGTCCAGAGACTGGGAGGAGGGGGCACTGAGCCCAGAGATTGGGAGGAGGGAGAAGTGAGCCCCGAGACTGGGAGGAGGGGGCACTGAGCCACGAGCCTGGGAGGAGGGAGCACTGAGTGTCCAGAGACTGGGAGGGGGGGGGGGGGCATTGAGCCCAGAGACTGGGAGGAGGGGGCTTTGAGGGTCCAGAGACTGGGAGGAGGGGGCACTGACGTTCCAAAGACTGGGAGGAGGGGGCACTGAGGGTTCAGAGTCTGGGAGGAGGGGGCACTGAGGGTCCAGAGACTGGGAGGAGGGTGCACTGAGGGTTCAGAGACTGGGAGGAGGGCGCACTGAAAGTCCAGAGATTGGGAGGAGGGGGCACTGAGGGTCCAGATATTGAGAGGAGGGGGCACTGAGCCCAGAGATTGGGAGGAGGGGGCACTGAGGGTCCAGAGATTGAGATGAGGGGGCACTGAGCCCAGAGATTGGGACGAGGGGGCACTGAGGGTCCAGAGACAGGGTGGAGGGGGCACTGAGCCCAGAGACTGGGAGGAGGGGGCACTGAGCCCAGACACAGGGTGGAGGGGGCACTGAGCCCAGAGACTGGGAGGAGGGGGCACTGAGAGTCCAGAGACTGGGAGGAGGGGGCACTGAACCCCGAGATTGGGTGGAGGGGGCACTGAGCCCCGAGTCTGGGAGGAGGGGCCACTGAGCACAGAGACTGGGAGGAGGGGGCACTGAGGGCCCCGAGACTGGGTGGAGGGGGCACTGAGCCCCGAGACTGGGAGGAGGGGGCTCTGTGGGTCCAGAGACTGGGAGGAGGGGGCATTGAGCCCCGAGACTGGGTGGAGGGGGCACTGTGCCCCGAGACTGTGAGGAGGGGGCACTGAGTGTCCAGAGACTGGGAGGAGGGGGCACTGAGGGTCCCGAGACTGGGAGGAGGGGGCACTGAGCCCCGAGCCTGGGAGGAGGGGGCACTGAGGGTCCAGAGACTGGGAGGTGGGGGCACTGAGCCCCGAGACTGCGAGGAGGGGGCACTGAGGGTCGAAAAACTGGGAAAAGGTGGGTCACTGAGAGTCCAGAGACTGGGAGGAGGGGGCACTGAGGGTCCAAAGAATGGGAGGAGGGAGAATTGAGCCCCGACACTGGGAGGAGGGGGCACTGAGCCACGAGCCTGGGAGGAGGGAGCACAGAGGGTCCAGAGACTGGGAGGAGGTGGCATTGAGCCCAGAGACTGGGAGAAGGCGGCACTGAGGGTCCAAAGATTGGACGGAGGGGGCATTGACGGTCCAGAGACTTGGAGGAAATGGCACTGAGTGTCCAGAGACTGGGAGGACGGGGCACTGAGCCCAGAGATTGGGAGGAGGGAGAACTGAGCCGCGAGACTGGGAGGAGGGGGCACTGAGCCACGAGCCTGGGAGGAGGGAGCACTGAGTGTCCAGAGACTGGGAGGGGGGGGGGGGGGCATTGAGCCCAGAGACTGGGAGGAGGGGGCTTTGAGGGTCCAGAGACTGGGAGGAGGGGGCACTGACGTTCCAAAGACTGGGAGGAGGGGGCACTGAGGGTTCAGAGTCTGGGAGGAGGGGGCACTGAGGGTCCAGAGACTGGGAGGAGGGTGCACTGAGGGTTCAGAGACTGGGAGGAGGGGGCACTGAGGGTCCAGATATTGAGAGGAGGGGGCACTGACCCCAGAGATTGGGAGGAGGGGGCACTGAGGGTCCAGAGATTGAGAGGAGGGGGCACTAAGCCCAGAGATTGGGAGGAGTGGGATCTGAGCCCCGAGAGTGGGAGGAGGGGGCACTGAGAGGCCAGAGACTGGAAGGAGGGGGCACTGAGAATCCAGAGACTGGGAGGAGGGGGCACTGAGGGTCCAAGACTGGGAAAAGGGGGGTCACTGAGCATCGAGCCTGGGAGCAGGGGGCACTGAGAGTCCAGAGACTGGGAGGAGGGGGCACTGATGGTCCAAAGACTGGGAGGAGCGGGCACTGGACCCCGAGAATGGGTGGAGGGGGCACTGAGCCCCGAGACTGGGAGGAGGTGGCACTGAGCCCCGAGACTGGGAGGAGGTGGCACTGAGCCCCGAGACTTGGAGGAGGAAACACTGAGCACAGAGACTGGGAGGAGGGGGCACTGAGGGTCCAAAGACTGGGAAAAGGGGGGTCACTGAGCATCGAGCCTGGGAGGAGGGGGCACTGAGAGTCCAGAGACTGGGAGGAGGGGGCACTGAGGGTCCAAAGACTGGGAGGAGAGGGCACTGAACCCCGAGACTGGTTGGAGGGAGCACTGAGCCCCGAGACTGGGAGGACGTGACACTGAGCCCCGAGACTGGGAGGAGGGGGCACTGAGTGTCCAAAGACTGGGAAGAGGTGGCACTGAACCCCGAGACTGGGTGGAGGGGGCACTGAGCCCCGAGATTGTGAGGAGGTGACACTGAGCACAGAGACTGAGAGGAAGGGGCACTGAGGGCTCCGAGACTGGGAGGTGGGTGCACTGAGCCCCGAGACTGGGAGGAGGGGGCACTGAGGGTCCAGAGACTGGGAGGAGGGGGCACTGAGGGTCCAGAGACTGGGTGGAGGGGGCACTGAGCACAGAGACTGGGAGGAGGGGGCACTGAGCCCCGAGACTGGGAGGAGGGGGTACTGAGGGTCCAGAGACTGGGAGGAGGTGGCACTGAGCCCAGAGACTGGGAGGAGGGGGCACTGAGCCCCGAGACTGGGAGGAGGGGGCACTGAGGGTCCAGAGACTGGGAGGAGGTGGCACTGAGCCCAGAGACTGGGAGGAGGGGGCACTGAGCCCCGAGACCGGTAGGAGGGGGCACTGAGGGTCCAGAGACTGGGAGGAGGGGCACTGAGGGTCCAGAGACTGGGAGGAGGGGGCACTGAGGGTCCAGAGACAGGGTGGAGGGGGCACTGAGCCCAGAGACTGGGAGGAGGTGGCACTGCGGGACCCGAGACTGGGAGGAGGGGGCACTGAGGATCCAGAGACTGGGAGGAGGGGGCACTGAAGGTCCAGAGATTGGGAGGAGGGGGCACTGAGGGTTCAGAGACTGGGAGGAGGGGGCACAGAAAGTCCAGAGATTGGGAGGAGGGGGCACTGAGTGTCCAGAGATTGAGAGGATGGGGCACTGAGCCCAGAGATTGGGAGGAGGGGGCACTGAGGGTCTAGAGACAGGGTGGAGGGGGCACTGAGCCCAGAGACTGGGAGGAGGGGGCACTGAGCCCAGAGACAGGGTGGAGGGGGCACTGAGCCCAGAGACTGGGAGGAGGGGGCACTGAGAGTCCAGAGACTGGGAGGAGGGGGCACTGAACCCCGAGACTGGGTGGAGGGGGCACTGAGCCCCGAGACTGGGAGGAGGGGCTACTGAGCACAGAGACTGGGAGGAGGGGGCACTGAGGGCCCCGAGACTGGGAGGAGGGGGCACTGAGCCCCGAGACTGGGAGGAGGGGGCACTGTGGGTCCAGAGACTGGGAGGAGGGGGCATTGAGCCCCGAGACTGGGAGGAGGGGGCACTGTACCCCGAGACTGTGAGGAGGGGGCACTGAGGGTCGAAAAACTGGGAAAAGGGGGGTCACTGAGAGTCCAGAGACTGGGAGGAGGGGGCACTGAGGGTCCAAAGAATGGGAGGAGGGGGCACTAAGGGACCAGAGACTGGGAGGAGGGGGCACTGACGGTCCAGAGACTTGGAGGAGGGGGCACTGAGTGTCCAGAGACTGGAAGGAGGGTGCACTGAGGGTCCAGAGGTTGGGAGGAGGGGGCACTGAGCCCAGAGATTGGGAGGAAGGGGAACTGAGCCCCGAGACTGGGAGGAGGGGGCACTGAGCCACGAGCCTGGGAGGAGGGGGCACTGAGGGTCCAAAGACTGGGAGGAGTGGGCATTGAGGGTCCAGAGACTGGGAGGATGGGGCACTGAGGGTCCAAAGACTAGGAGGAGTGGGCACTGAGGGTCCAGAGACTGGGAGGAGGGGGCACTGAGGGTCCAAAGACTGGGAGGAGGGGGCACTGAGGGTCCAAAGACTGGGAGGAGGGGGCACTGAGCCCAGAGATTGGGAGGAGGGGGCACTGAGCCACGAGCCTGGGAGGAGGGAGCACTGAGGGTCCAAAGACTGGGAGGAGGGGCATTGAGCCCTGAGACTGGGAGGAGGGGGCCTTGAGGGTCCAGAGACTGGGCGGAGGGGGCATTGAGCCCAGAGACTGGGAGGAGGGGGCTTTGAGGGTCCAGAGACTGGAAGGAGGGGGCACTGACGGTCCAAAGACTGGGAGGAGAGGGCACTGAGGGTTCAGAGACTGGGAGGAGGGGGCACTGGGTGTTCAGAGACTGGGAGGAGCGGGCACTGAAGGTCCAGAGATTGGGAGGAGGGGGCACTGAGGGTCCAGAGATTGAGAGGAGGGGGCACTGAGCCCAGAGATTGGGAGGAGGGGGCACTGAGTGTCCAGAGATTGAGAGGAGGGGGCACTGAGCCCAGAGATTGGGAGATGTGGGAACTGAGCCCCGAGAGTGGGAGGAGGGGGCACTGAGCGACGAGCCTGGGAGGAGGGGGCACTGAGGGTCCAGAGACAGGGTGGAGGGGGCACTGAGCCCCGAGACTGGGAGGAGGGGGCACTGAGGGTCCAGAGACTGGGAGGAGGGGGCACTGAGCACAGAGACTGGGAGGAGGGGGCACTGAGCCCCGAGACTGGGAGGAGGGGGCACTGAGGGTCCAGAGACTGGGAGGAGGGGTCACTGAGCCCCGAGACTGGGAGGAGGGGGCACTGATGGTCCATAGACTGGGATGAGGGGCACTGAGGGTCCAGAGACTGGGAGGAGGGGGCACTGAGGGTCCAGATACTGGGAGGAGGGGGCACTGAGGGTCCAGAGACAGCGTGGAGGGGGCACTGAGCCCAGAGACTGGGAGGAGGTGGCACTGCGGGACACGAGACTGGGAGGAGGGGGCACTGAGGGTCCAGAGACTGGGAAGAGGGGGCACTGAAGGTCCAGAGATTGGGAGGAGCGGGCACTGAGGGTTCAGAGACTGGGAGGAGGGGGCACTGAGTGTCCAGAGATTGAGATGAGGGGGCACTGAGCCCAGAGATTGGGACGAGGGGGCACTGAGGGTCCAGAGACAGGGTGGAGGGGGCACTGAGCCCAGAGACTGGGAGGAGGGGGCACTGAGCCCAGAGACAGGGTGGAGGGGGCACTGAGCCCAGAGACTGGGAGGAGGGGGCACTGAGAGTCCAGAGACTGGGAGGAGGGGGCACTGAACCCCGAGATTGGGTGGAGGGGGCACTGAGCCCCGAGTCTGGGAGGAGGGGCCACTGAGCACAGAGACTGGGAGGAGGGGGCACTGAGGGCCCCGAGACTGGGTGGAGGGGGCACTGAGCCCCGAGACTGGGAGGAGGGGGCTCTGTGGGTCCAGAGACTGGGAGGAGGGGGCATTGAGCCCCGAGACTGGGTGGAGGGGGCACTGTGCCCCGAGACTGTGAGGAGGGGGCACTGAGTGTCCAGAGACTGGGAGGAGGGGGCACTGAGGGTCCCGAGACTGGGAGGAGGGGGCACTGAGCCCCGAGCCTGGGAGGAGGGGGCACTGAGGGTCCAGAGACTGGGAGGTGGGGGCACTGAGCCCCGAGACTGCGAGGAGGGGGCCCTGAGGGTCGAAAAACTGGGAAAAGGTGGGTCACTGAGAGTCCAGAGACTGGGAGGAGGGGGCACTGAGGGTCCAAAGAATGGGAGGAGGGAGAACTGAGCCCCGACACTGGGAGGAGGGGGCACTGAGCCACGAGCCTGGGAGGAGGGAGCACAGAGGGTCCAGAGACTGGGAGGAGGGGGCATTGAGCCCAGAGACTGGGAGGAGCGGGCACTGAGGGTTCCGAGACTGGGAGGAGGAGGCACTGAGCCCCGAGACTGGGAGAAGGCGGCACTGAGGGTCCAAAGACTGGACGGAGCGGGCATTGACGGTCCAGAGACTTGGAGGAAATGGCACTGAGTGTCCAGAGACTGGGAGGAGGGGGCACTGAGCCCAGAGATTGGGAGGAGGGAGAACTGAGCCCCGAGACTGGGAGGAGGGGGCACTGAGCCACGAGCCTGGGAGGAGGGAGCACTGAGTGTCCAGAGACTGGGAGGGGGGGGGGGCATTGAGCCCAGAGACTGGGAGGAGGGGGCTTTGAGGGTCCAGAGACTGGGAGGAGGGGGCACTGACGTTCCAAAGACTGGGAGGAGGGGGCACTGAGGGTTCAGAGTCTGGGAGGAGGGGGCACTGAGGGTCCAGAGACTGGGAGGAGGGTGCACTGAGGGTTCAGAGACTGGGAGGAGGGCGCACTGAAGGTCCAGAGATTGGGAGGAGGGGGCACTGAGGGTCCAGATATTGAGAGGAGGGGGCACTGAGCCCAGAGATTGGGAGGAGGGGGCACTGAGGGTCCAGAGATTGAGATGAGGGGGCACTGAGCCCAGAGATTGGGACGAGGGGGCACTGAGGGTCCAGAGACAGGGTGGAGGGGGCACTGAGCCCAGAGACTGGGAGGAGGGGGCACTGAGCCCAGACACAGGGTGGAGGGGGCACTGAGCCCAGAGACTGGGAGGAGGGGGCACTGAGAGTCCAGAGACTGGGAGGAGGGGGCACTGAACCCCGAGATTGGGTGGAGGGGGCACTGAGCCCCGAGTCTGGGAGGAGGGGCCACTGAGCACAGAGACTGGGAGGAGGGGGCACTGAGGGCCCCGAGACTGGGTGGAGGGGGCACTGAGCCCCGAGACTGGGAGGAGGGGGCTCTGTGGGTCCAGAGACTGGGAGGAGGGGGCATTGAGCCCCGAGACTGGGTGGAGGGGGCACTGTGCCCCGAGACTGTGAGGAGGGGGCACTGAGTGTCCAGAGACTGGGAGGAGGGGGCACTGAGGGTCCAGAGACTGGGAGGAGGGGGCACTGAGCCCCGAGCCTGGGAGGAGGGGGCACTGAGGGTCCAGAGACTGGGAGGTGGGGGCACTGAGCCCCGAGACTGCGAGGAGGGGGCACTGAGGGTCGAAAAACTGGGAAAAGGTGGGTCACTGAGAGTCCAGAGACTGGGAGGAGGGGGCACTGAGGGTCCAAAGAATGGGAGGAGGGAGAACTGAGCCCCGACACTGGGAGGAGGGGGCACTGAGCCACGAGCCTGGGAGGAGGGAGCACAGAGGGTCCAGAGACTGGGAGGAGGTGGCATTGAGCCCAGAGACTGGGAGAAGGCGGCACTGAGGGTCCAAAGACTGGACGGAGGGGGCATTGACGGTCCAGAGACTTGGAGGAAATGGCACTGAGTGTCCAGAGACTGGGAGGAGGGGGCACTGAGCCCAGAGATTGGGAGGAGGGAGAACTGAGCCGCGAGACTGGGAGGAGGGGGCACTGAGCCACGAGCCTGGGAGGAGGGAGCACTGAGTGTCCAGAGACTGGGAGGGGGGGGGGGGCATTGAGCCCAGAGACTGGGAGGAGGGGGCTTTGAGGGTCCAGAGACTGGGAGGAGGGGGCACTGACGTTCCAAAGACTGGGAGGAGGGGGCACTGAGGGTTCAGAGTCTGGGAGGAGGGGGCACTGAGGGTCCAGAGACTGGGAGGAGGGTGCACTGAGGGTTCAGAGACTGGGAGGAGGGGGCACTGAGGGTCCAGATATTGAGAGGAGGGCGCACTGAGCCCAGAGATTGGGAGGAGGGGGCACTGAGGGTCCAGAGATTGAGAGGAGGGGGCACTAAGCCCAGAGATTGGGAGGAGTGGGATCTGAGCCCCGAGAGTGGGAGGAGGGGGCACTGAGAGGCCAGAGACTGGAAGGAGGGGGCACTGAGAATCCAGAGACTGGGAGGAGGGGGCACTGAGGGTCCAAGACTGGGAAAAGGGGGGTCACTGAGCATCGAGCCTGGGAGCAGGGGGCACTGAGAGTCCAGAGACTGGGAGGAGGGGGCACTGATGGTCCAAAGACTGGGAGGAGGTGGCACTGAGCCCCGAGACTGGGAGGAGGTGGCACTGAGCCCCGAGACTTGGAGGAGGAAACACTGAGCACAGAGACTGGGAGGAGGGGGCACTGAGGGTCCAAAGACTGGGAAAAGGGGGGTCACTGAGCATCGAGCCTGGGAGGAGGGGGCACTGAGAGTCCAGAGACTGGGAGGAGGGGGCACTGAGGGTCCAAAGACTGGGAGGAGAGGGCACTGAACCCCGAGACTGGTTGGAGGGAGCACTGAGCCCCGAGACTGGGAGGACGTGACACTGAGCCCCGAGACTGGGAGGAGGGGGCACTGAGTGTCCAAAGACTGGGAAGAGGTGGCACTGAACCCCGAGACTGGGTGGAGGGGGCACTGAGCCCCGAGATTGTGAGGAGGTGACACTGAGCACAGAGACTGAGAGGAAGGGGCACTGAGGGCTCCGAGACTGGGAGGTGGGTGCACTGAGCCCCGAGACTGGGAGGAGGGGGCACTGAGGGTCCAGAGACTGGGAGGAGGGGGCACTGAGGGTCCAGAGACTGGGTGGAGGGGGCACTGAGCACAGAGACTGGGAGGAGGGGGCACTGAGCCCCGAGACTGGGAGGAGGGGGTACTGAGGGTCCAGAGACTGGGAGGAGGTGGCACTGAGCCCAGAGACTGGGAGGAGGGGGCACTGAGCCCCGAGACTGGGAGGAGGGGGCACTGATGGTCCATAGACTGGGATGAGGGGGCACTGAGGGTCCAGAGTCTGGGAGGAGGGGGCATTGAGCCCCGAGACCGGTAGGAGGGGGCACTGAGGGTCCAGAGACTGGGAGGAGGGGCACTGAGGGTCCAGAGACTGGGAGGAGGGGGCACTGAGGGTCCAGAGACAGGGTGGAGGGGGCACTGAGCCTAGAGACTGGGAGGAGGTGGCACTGCGGGACCCGAGACTGGGAGGAGGGGGCACTGAGGATCCAGAGACTGGGAGGAGGGGGCACTGAAGGTCCAGAGATTGGGAGGAGGGGGCACTGAGGGTTCAGAGACTGGGAGGAGGGGGCACAGAAAGTCCAGAGATTGGGAGGAGGGGGCACTGAGTGTCCAGAGATTGAGAGGATGGGGCACTGAGCCCAGAGATTGGGAGGAGGGGGCACTGAGGGTCTAGAGACAGGGTGGAGGGAGCACTGAGCCCAGAGACTGGGAGGAGGGGGCACTGAGCCCAGAGACAGGGTGGAGGGGGCACTGAGCCCAGAGACTGGGAGGAGGGGGCACTGAGAGTCCAGAGACTGGGAGGAGGGGGCACTGAACCCCGAGACTGGGTGGAGGGGGCACTGAGCCCCGAGACTGGGAGGAGGGGCTACTGAGCACAGAGACTGGGAGGAGGGGGCACTGAGGGCCCCGAGACTGGGAGGAGGGGGCACTGAGCCCCGAGACTGGGAGGAGGGGGCACTGTGGGTCCAGAGACTGGGAGGAGGGGGCATTGAGCCCCGAGACTGGGAGGAGGGGGCACTGTACCCCGAGACTGTGAGGAGGGGGCACTGAGGGTCCAGAGACTGGGAGGACGGGGCACTGAGGGTCCCGAGACTGGGAGGAGGGGGTACTGAGCCCCGAGACTGGGAGGAGGGGGCACTGAGGGTCCAGAGACTGGGAGGAGGGGGCACTGAGCCCCGAGACTGCGAGGAGGGGGCACTGAGGGTCGAAAGACTGGGAAAAGGGGGGTCACTGAGAGTCCAGAGACTGGGAGGAGGGGGCACTGAGGGTCCAAAGAATGGGAGGAGGGGGCACTAAGGGACCAGAGACTGGGAGGAGGGGGCACTGACGGTCCAGAGACTTGGAGGAGGGGGCACTGAGTGTCCAGAGACTGGGAGGAGGGTGCACTGAGGGTCCAGAGGTTGGGAGGAGGTGGCACTGAGCCCAGAGATTGGGAGGAGGGGGAACTGAGCCCCGAGACTGGGAGGAGGGGGCACTGAGCCACGAGCCTGCGAGGAGGGGGCACTGAGGGTCCAAAGACTGGGAGGAGTGGGCACTGAGGGTCCAGAGACTGGGAGGAGGGGGCACTGAGGGTCCAAAGACTAGGAGGAGTGGGCACTGAGGGTCCAGAGACTGGGAGGAAGGGGCACTGAGGGTCCAACGACTGGGAGCAGGGGGCACGGAGCCCAGAGACTGGGAGGAGGGGGCTCTGAGAGTCCAGAGACTGGGAGGAGGGGGCACTGAGGGTCCAAAGAATGGGAGGAGGGGGCACTAAGGGACCAGAGACTGGGAGGAGGGGGCACTGAGGGTCCAGAGACTATGAGGAGGGGGCATTGGACCCAGAGACTGGGAGGTGGGGGCACTGAGGGTCCAACGACTGGGAGCAGGCGTCATTGAGCCCAGAGACTGGGAGGAGGGGGCACTGAGAGTCCAGAGACTGGGAGGAGGGGGCACTGCGGGTCCCGAGACTGCGAGGAGGGGGCACTGAGGGTCCAAAGACTGGAAGGAGGGGGCACTGAGCCCAGAGATTGGGAGGAGGGGGAACTGAGCCCCGAGACTGGGAGGAGGGGGCACTGAGCCACGAGCCTGGGAGGAGGGAGCACTGAGGGTCCAAAGACTGGGATGAGGGGGCATTGAGCCCAGAGACTGGGCGGAGGGGGCTTTGAGGGTCCAGAGACTGGGAAGAGAGGGCACTGAGCCCAGAGACTGGGAGGAGGGGGCTTTGAGGGTCCAGACACTGGGAGGAGGGGGCATTGAGCCCAGAGACTGAGAGGAGGGGGCTTTGAGGGTCCAGAGACTGGGAGGAGGGGGCACTGACGGTCCAAAGACTGGGAGGAGAGGGCACTGAGGGTTCAGAGACTGGGAGGAGGGGGCACTGGTGGTTCAGAGACTGGGAGGAGGGGGCACTGAAGGTCCAGAGATTGGGAGGAGGGGGCACTGAGGGTCCAGAGATTGAGAGGAGGGGGCACTGAGTCCAGAGATTGGGAGGAGGGGGTACTGAGTGTCCAGAGATTGAGAGGAGGGGGCACTGAGCCCAGAGATTGGGAGGAGTGGGAACTGAGCCCCGAGAGTGGGAGGAGGGGGCACTGAGCGAGGACGCTGGGAGGAGGGGGCACTGAGGGTCCAGAGACAGGGTGGAGGGGGCACTGAGCCCAGATACTGGGAGGAGGGGGCACTGAGGGTCCAAAGACTGGGAGGAGGGGGCACTGAGTGTCTAGAGACTGGGAGGAGGGGGCACTGAGAGTCCAGAGTCTGGGAGGAGGGAGCACTGAGAGTCCAGAGACTGGGAGGAGGGGGCACTGAGGGTCCAAGACTGGGAAAATGGGGGTCCCTGAGCATCGAGCCTGGGAGGAGGGGGCACTGAGAGTCCAGAGACTGGGAGGAGGGGGCACTGAACCCCGAGACTGGGTAGAGGGGGCCCCTGAGCCCTGAGACTGGGAGGAGGTGACACTGAGGGTCCAGAGACTGGGAGGAGGGAGCACTGAACCCCGAGACTGGGTGGAGGGGGCACTGAGCCCCGAGACTGTGAGGAGGTGACAGTGAGTACAGAGACTGGGAGGAGGGGGCACTGAGGGCCCCGAGCCTGGGAGGAGGGGGCACTGAGCCCTGAGACTGGGAGGAGGGGGCACTGAGGGTCCAGAGACTGGGAGGAGGGGGCACTGAGCACAGAGACTGGGAGGAGGGGGCTCTGAGCCCCGAGACTGGGAGGAGGGGGCACTGAGGGTCCAGAGACTGGGAGGAAGGGGCACTGAGCCCAGCACTGGCAGGAGGGGGCACTGAGCCCCGAGACTGGGAGGAGGGGGCACTGATGCTCCATAGACTGGGATGAGGGGGCACTGAGGGTCCAGAGTCTGGGAGGAGGGGACATTGAACCCTGAGACTGGGAGGAGGGGGCACTGAGGGTCCAGAGACTGGGTGGGAGGGGGCACTGAGCCCCGAGACTGGGAGGAGGGTAAGAAGGGGGCGGTGGTGGGGGGCTGGGTGAGTGGGTGGCAGTAGGAGGTGCAGGGTGAGTGGGTGGTGGTGGGGGAGGGGCCGGGTGAGTGGGTGGCGGTGGGAGGGGCCGGGAGAGTGGGTGGCGGTGAGGGAGGGGCCGGGTGAGTTGGTGGCAGTGGGAGGGGCCGGGTGAGTGGGTGTCAGTGGGGGAGGGGCCAGCTGAGTGAGTGGCGGTGGGAGGGGCTGGGTGAGTGGGTGGGAGGGGCCGGATGAGTGAGTGACGGTGGGGGAGGGGGCGGGTGAGTGGGTTGCGGTGCGTAAGGGGGCGGGTGAGTGGGTGGTGATGAGAGGGGCCGGGTGAGTGGGTGGCAGTGGGGGCTGTGTGGGTGGCAGTGGGGGAGGGGGCGGGTAAGTGGGTGGTGGTGGGGGAGGGGCGGGTGAGTGGGTGGCGGTGTGAGTGGCCGCGTGAGTGGGAGGGGCCGAGTGAGTGGGTGGCAGTTTGAGGGGCGGGTGAGTGGGTGGCAGTGGGAGGGGCCGGGTGTGTGGGAGGGGCTGGGTGAGTGGCTGGCAGTAGTAGGGTCCGGGTGAGTGGGTGGCAGTGGGAGGGGCCGGGTGAGTGGGTGACAGTGGGAGGGGCCGGGTCAGTGGGTGGCGGTGGGAGGGGCTGGGTGAGTGCGTGGCAGTGGGAGCGGCCGGGAGAGTGGGTGGCAGTAGGAGGGACCGGGTGAGTGGGCGGCATTTGGAGGGGCCAGGTGAGTGGGCGGCAGTGGGAGGGGCAGGGTGTGTGGGTAGTATTGGGGAGGGGCGGGTGATTGGGTGGCAGTGGGGGAGGGGGCGGGTGAGTGGGTGGCAGTGGGGAGGGGGCGGGTGAGTGGGTGGCAGTGGGAGGAGGTGGGTGAGTGGGTGGCAGTAGGAGGGGACAGGTGAGTGGGTGGCAGTGGGAGGAGGTGGGTGAGTGGGTGGCAGTAGGAGGGGGACAGGTGAGTGGCTGGCAGTGGGAGTGGGCAGGTGAGTGGGTGGCAGTGGGAGGGGCTGAGGAGTGGGTGGCGGTGGGAGGGGCTGATGAGTGGGTGGCAGTGGGGGAGGGGCCGGTGAGTGGGTGGCGGTGGGAGGGGCTGGGTGAGTGGGTGGCAGTGGGAGGGGCCGGGTGAGTGGGTGGCAGTGGGGGAGGGGCCAGGTGAGTGAGTAGCGGTGGGCGGGGCTGGGTGAGTGGGTGGCGGTGAGGCGCCGGGTGAGTGGGTGGGAGGGGCCGGATGAGTGAGTGACGGTGGGGGAGGGGGCGGGTGAGTGGGTTGCGGTGCGTAAAGGGGCGGGTGAGTGGGTGGCGATGAGAGGGGCCGGGTGAGTGGGTGGCAGCGAGGGTGGGGGGGTTGAGTGGGTGGCAGTGGGGAGGGGGGGGCTGTGTGGGTGGCAGAGGGGGAGGGGGCGGGTAAGTGGGTGGCGGTGGGGGAGGGGCGGGTGAGTGGGTGGCGGTGTGAGTCGCCACGTAAGTGGGAGTGGCCGGGTGAATGGGTGGCAGTAGGACGGACCGGGTGAGTGGGTGGCGGTGGGAGGGGCCGGGTGAGTGCGTGGCAGTGGGAGCTGCCGGGAGAGTGGGTGGCAGTTGGAGGGGCCGGGTGAGTGGGCGGCAGTGGGAGGGGCAGGGTGAGTGGGCGGCAGTTGGAGGGGCCGGGTGAGTGGGCGGCAGTGGGAGGGGCAGGGTGAGTGGGTAGTATTGGGGAGGGGCGGGTGATTGGGTGGCAGTGGGGGAGGGGGCGGGTGAGTGGGTGGCAGTGGGGGAGGGGCCGGGTGAGTGGGTGGCAGTGGGAGGGTGTGGGTGAGTGGGTGGCAGTGGGAGGAGGTGGGTGAGTGGGTGGCAGTGGCCAGGTGAGTGGCTGGCAGTGGGAGTGGGCAGGTGAGTGGGTGGCAGTGGGAGGGGCTGAGAAGTGGGTGGCGGTGGGAGGGGGCGGGTGAATGGGTGGGAGTGGGAGGGCCTGATGAGTGGGTGGCAGTGGGGGAGGGGCCGGTGAGTGGGTGGCGGTGGGAGGGGCCGGGTGAGTGGATGACAGTGGGGGAGGGGCCGGGTGAGTGGGTGGCAGTAGGAGGGGCTGGTGAGTGGGTGGCAGTGGGGGAGGGGCCGCGTGAGTTGGTGGCGGTGGGAGGAGCCGGGTGAGTGGGTTGCGGTCCGAGAAGGCGGGTGAGTGGGTGGCAGTAGGGGAGGGGCCGGGTGAGTGGGTGGTAGTGGGAGGGGCTGGGTGAGTGGGTGGCAGTGGGAGGGGCCGGTGAGCGGGTGCCGGTGAGCGGGTGCCGGTGGGGGAGGGGCGGGTGAGTGGGTGACAGTGGGGGAGGGTCCGGGTGAGTGGGTGGCAGTGGGTGAGGGGGCGGGTGAGTTATGGCAGTGGGATTGCCAAATCCCAAATTTCTTTACCCGTCAGTCTGGCCTTAATAAAAGTCGAGATGGATTTGCAGGTACAGCATTAGTTATTTTATTTGGCTTGCAACCTTGATTCATTTCACAGAGGTATAAGACACATCCAGTCTCCTACACCCTGGAAAGCGAATGAACAAAGAGACAAAGGGATTTCTGCAAATCAATTCAAATGGTATCAAGTTTCACATACACGATTCCCATAGGTCATCCTATACCCCTCCTGACCTGGTCATACATTCTGATTGGCTCACTTCTCATCCCTTCCTCTGGCCCCCTTATTACCCAGCATCCTTTTCTCCTCCTTTGGTGGACACACCTCCTCCTTGCTTTGCCATGCGGTCTGAAATCCTTTGTCTGTGAACTCACCAGAATGAGACTGGCCTATCTCGACATTACAGTAACTAATATCTCTAAAGTAACTATTTTATATCACATTCGTCAGGAGGGGCCGGGTGAGTGGGTGGCGGTGGGAGGGGCCGGGTGAGTGGGTGGCGGTGGGAGGGGCCGGGTGAGTGGGTGGCAGTGGGAGGAGCCGGGTGAGTGGGTGGTGAAGGGGGTGGGTGGCAGTGGGGGAGGGGCCGGGTGAGTGGGTGGTGGAGGGGGCGGGTGGCAGTGGGGGAGGGGCCGGGTGAGTGGGTGGTGGTGGGGGAGGGGCCGGGTGAGTGGGTGGCTGTGTGGGAGGGGCCGGGTGAGTGGGTGGCAGTGGGGGAGGGGGTGGGTGAGTGGGTGGCAGTGGGAGGGGCCGGGTGAGTGGGTGGCTGTGGGGGAGGGGCCGGGTGAGTGGGTGGCAGTGGGGGAGGGGGTGGGTGAGTGGGTGGCAGTGGGAGGGGGCGGGTGAGTGGGTGGCTGTGGGGGAGGGGCTGGGTGAGTGGGTGGCAGTGGGAGGGGCCGGGTGAGTGGTTGGCGGTGGGAGGGGCCGGGTGAGTGGGTGGCGGTGGGAGGGGCCGGGTGAGTGGTTGGCGGTGGGAGGGGCCGGGTGAGTGCGTGGCGGTGGGAGGGACCAGGTGAGTGGGTGGCAACGGGAGGGGCCGGGTGAGTGGGTGGCTGTGGGGGAGGGGCCAGGTGAGTGGGTGGCGGTGGGAGGGGGCGGGTGAGTGGGTGGCGGTGGGAGGGGGCGGGTGAGTGGGTGGCGGTGGGAGGGGGCAGGTGAGTGGGTGGCGGTGGGAGGGGGCGGGTAAGTGGGTGGCTGTGGGGGAGGGGCCAGGTGAGTGGGTGGCGGTGGGAGGGTGCGGGTGAGTGGGTGGCGGTGGGAGGGGGCGGGTGAGTGGGTGGCGGTGGGAGGGGGCGGGTGAGTGGGTGGCGGTGGGAGGGGGCGGGTGAGTGGGTGGCGGTGGGAGGGGCCGGGTGAGTGAGTGGCGGTGGGAGGGGCCAGTGAGTGAATGTCAGCGGGAGGGGCCGGGTGTGTGGGTGGCTGTGTGGGAGGGGCCGGGTGTGTGGGTGGCTGTGTGGGAGGGGCCGGGTGAGTGGGTGGCGGTGGGAGGGGGCGGGTGAGTGGGTGGCGGTGGGAGGGGGCGGGTGAGTGGGTGGCGGTGGGAGGGGCCGGGTGAGTGAGTGGCGGTGGGAGGGGCCAGTGAGTGAATGTCAGCGGGAGGGGCCGGGTGTGTGGGTGGCTGTGTGGGAGGGGCCAGGTGAGTGGGTGGCAGTGAGGGAGGGGCCAGGTGTGTGGATGGCAATGGTGGAGGCGGCGGGTGAGTGGGTGGCGATGGGGGAGGGGCCGGGTGACTGGGTGGCAGTCGGAGGGTGACTGGGTGGCAGTCGGAGGGTGAGTGGGTGGCAGTGGGAGGGGGCGGGTGAGTGGGTGGCAGTGGGAGGGGGCGGGTGAGTGGGTGGCAGTGGGGGGGGTGGGTGAGTGGGTGGCAGTGGGGGGGGCGGGTGAGAGTATGGTGGTGGGGGAGGGGCTGGGTGACTGGGTGGCAGTCGGAGGGTGACTGGGTGGCAGTCGGAGGGTGAGTGGGTGGCAGTGGGAGGGGGCGGGTGAGTGGGTGGCAGTGGGAGGGGGCGGGTGAGTGGGTGGCAGTGGGGGGGGTGGGTGAGTGGGTGGCAGTGGAGGGGGCGGGTGAGAGGGTGGCAGTGGGAGGGGTCAGGTGTGTGGATGGCAATGGTGGAGGGTGAGTGGGTGGCGTTGGGAGGGGCCGGGAGAGTGGGTGTCATTCACTGACCCGGCCCCTCCCACCGCCACTCACTGACCCGGCCCCTCCCAACGCCACCCACTCACCCGGCCCCTCCCACTGCCACCCACTCACCCGCCCCCTCCCACTGCCACCCACTCACCCTGCCCGTCCCCCACTGCCACCCACTCACCCGGCCCCTCCCACCGCCACCCACTCACCCGGCCCCTCCCACCGCCACCCACTCACCCGGCCCCTCCCACCGCCACCCACTCACCCGGCTCCTCCCCCACTGCCACCCACTCACCCTGCCCGTCCCCCACTGCCACCCACTCACCCGGCCCCTCCCACCGCCACCCACTCACCCGGCTCCTCCCCCACTGCCACCCACTCACCCTGCCCGTCCCCCACTGCCACCCACTCACCCGGCCCCTCCCACCGCCACCCACTCACCCGGCTCCTCCCCCACTGCCACCCACTCACCCAGCCCGTCCCCCACCGCCACCCACTCACCCGGCCCCTCCCACCACCAACCACTCACCCGGCCCCTCCCACCGCCACCCACTCGCCCTGCCCGTCCCCCACTGCCACCCACTCACCTGCCCCCTCCCGCTCTGCCACCCACTCACCTGGCCCCTCCCACCGCCACCCACTCACCTGGTCCCTCCCCCTCCCACCCCCACTCACCCACCCCCTCCCACCCCCACTCACCCGGCCTCTCCCTCACTGTCACCCACTCACTCGGCCCCTCCCCCACTGTCACCCACTCACCCGGCCCCTCCCCCACTGTCACCCACTCACCCGGCCCCTCCCCCACTGTCACCCACTCACCCCCCCAGTTCCAAATGCCCTGGGTTCTGCTGGGATTCCTCATCCGATGACCCAATTGCTGAATGTGAGCAGGTTCTCCACCCATCGCTCAATGGACCCCGAGACGGTCCAAATTGAACCATCAGGGACTGTGTTGTTGTTGGAGTTATCCACTCCCAGTCTCAAGGATACGGAGGCCAAACTGCAACGTCCCCAATCCCCTCCCCTCCTCATCTACGTTCCAGCTCGAGGACAGCTCAGGCTGAGGATGGTGGCTGGGTCTTTTCTGATCCACGCTGGAGGGCATCGTCTGCAGGGTGGATGATGTACACAGGACTTTTCATCCTGAGAGAGGAACCATTCGAGAAGGAAATAGAGAGGTTGACTTTATTTGTAGTTCATGATTGACTCTCAATTTTAAACACACACACAAACAGAATGTGAGAGGCAGAGTTTGGTTGTATTAAATTATCCAGTTTATTTTGTTATCGAAGATTACATTGAGGTTTCAGTCTTGAAGACGGAAATTTTGAACAGACTGCAAGCGGAACCGGGGTGTTGGGGTGGGGGTGGGGGTGAGTAACGTCACAACATCACACACACACACACTCACTCACACAGACAGAATCTGAGCAGCCAAGAGCTGGATACACGAACCCCAAATATTCTGGGAACGAGGTCTTCAATTCACCACCTTTTCTCCAATGAGTCTCTCTTACCCTCTGCCTCTCACCATCTTCCCCCCCTCTCCATCTCTCTCTTCCCCCTCTCCCTCCGACTCTCTGCCCCTCTCTCACTGTCTCACCCTCTCTCTCCGTCTCGCCCCCACCTCTCTCTCTCTCTCTCCCCATCTCACCCCCCCCCTCTCTCTCCGTCTCACCCCCTCTCCCTCCGTCTCACCCTCTCTCTCCGTCTCACCCCCTCTTTCTCTCGCCATCTCGCCCCCCCCTCTCTCTCAACCTCTCGCACGATAGCTGTGTGGTTAGCACTGTTGTTTCACAGCGCCAGGGTCCCAGGTTCAATTCCCGGCTTGGGCCACTGTCTACGCGGAATTTGCACGTCCTCTGTGTGTTTGCGTGGTTTCCTCCGGGTGCTCCGGTTTCCCCCCACAAGTCCCGAAAGACGTGCTGTTAGGTGAATTGGGCATTCTGAATTCTCCCTCTGTGTACCCGAACAGGCACCGGAATGTGGCGACTAGGGGCTTTTCATAGCAACTTCATTGCAGTGTTAATGTAAGCCTACTTGGGACAGTAATAAAGATTATGATCATTATTATTATTATCTCTCTCTCCATCCGGCTCCTCTCCCTCTCTCTCCGTCTCTTCCCCTCTCCGTCTCTCTCTACCTCTCTGCCTTTCCCTCCATCTCTCCGTCTCACCCCACTCTGTCTCACACCTCCTCTCCGTTTCTATGCCTCACTCTCCGTCTCTTCCTCCCTCCACCTCTCTGTCTCAGTCTTTCTCTCTCTCGCCCTCAGTCCCTCACTCTTCCTCGGTCCCTCCCTCTCTCCCCTTTTGTCTCTGCCCTTTTCTGTCTGTCTCTTTCTCTCCCTCCTTCCCTGTGTGTCTCTCTTTCTCCCTCTGTATCTCTCTCTCTCTTTCTGTTTCTCTCCTCCCCATTTCCCTCTCTCTGTCTGACTCTGGAGTTGGATGGAGAGACTTTTCCTCAGTTGGGCCTGTGGAAATGGGGGAAGGAGTGTGAAAGTGTCCTCCAGATTCTGCTTCATGGCGCTCCCTCCTTCTCTCTCTCGTGCTGGAATGTGCTCGGGTATTTACATACTGTTGAAACACAAGACCATGTTGGGCCTGTGTTCTATTAGCTTGGCTGAAGGATGTAAAGGCTTCTCTGCCTGATGGGGACCTCGGGTTCAGAGATTAAATGAAGTCATCAGGGGTCAGACACAGATTCAGTGAGGAGGGAGATCATAAACAGATCGAGGGTCTCCAATGGGAATGCCTGGGAGACCACAGGAAACTAAAAAAGGTTGTGAATGTAGCCCAGTCCACCACACAAACCAGCCTCCCATCCATTGACTCTGTCGATAATTCCCACTGCCTCGGAAAGGCAGCCAGCATAATTAAGGACCCCACGCACCCCGGACATACTCTCTTCCACCTCCTTCCATCAGGAAAAAGATAGAAACGTTTGAGGCAACTTCCCAACAGACTCAAGAACAGCTTCTTCCCTGCTGCCATCAGACTTTTGAATGGACCTACCTCATATTAAGTTGATCTTTTCTCTACACCCTAGCTATGAACTGTAACATTACATTCTGCAGTCTCTCCTTCCTTCCCTAAGTATGGTATGCGTTGTCTGCATAGTATGCAATAAACAATACTTTTCACTGTATACTAATACATGTGACAATAATAAATCAAATCAAATCAAATCTTCGGGTGAGTCAGAGCTTAAACACGGGTCTCTGTTGGAATGAGGAATTGAACGCAGACCAGGAGGAGCGAAACACGGGGTGTGTTGATTGAAATGCAAGCCAAAGGGGGTTTAAACACAGGCCAAGAGTTGAAGCACAGGCCAGGATATTAAATACCAACTGGTGGGTCCAGCACAGACTATGAGGGGAGAATTGAGCAGAGGGGTGGGAACTAAACGCGGACCTGGAAGTCAAACTTGAACTTAATGGTGTGAATATGGACTGGAGGATTAAACGCAGGCTGGCTGGGTTGAGTACGGACTGGGTGATTAAAAGCGGGCTGGGGGAGTTGATACAGATTTGGGGATTAAACACCCGCTGGAAGGTTGAATAGACACTCAGAGGTTAAACACAGACTGTGAGGGTTGAATACCGACTGGGGCATTAGATGTGGGCTGGTAGGGTTGAATATGGACTGGGGATTAAACACGGACTGGGAGGATTGAATATGGGCCACAGCATTAAATGCAGGCTGGGAGGGTTGAATACAGCCAGGGGATTAAACATGGGCTGGGAAGGTTGAATAGAGATTTGAGCATTAAACAGGGACTGGGAGGGAGGGTTGAATACAGTTGTCATGCAAGAGTACCTTTAAGAAATGGGTGTTTATAAATGGATGTGTATATAAATATCTGTAGTGAGAGTACCTTTATGAAATGGGTGTTTATTACTGCAGTAATGTCAGAGAGTGGGTGGAGCTGGACTGTCTGTCAGCTTTTTACTTTCGTTTTAGGCTGTTTGCTGCAGGGTGTGTTTTAGTTTAGTTTTCAGAGCTGGATAGCTGCAGTCACAACCAGAAGGTGTGTGAGTCTCTCTCTGTAATCTAAAGAATGTAAATCGATCCTTAGGTGATTTAAAACTAATAACTGCTCGCAGTAGTGACTTTAACCTGATGTGCTTCTGTTTAAAGGTTTTTTTAAAAAAGGTCTTCTGGATGTTAAAAGGACAGCTTACGGATTACTTAGTGTTGTATTCTTTGGGGGTTGTATTTGAATTAATGGTTGCTAAGATGTTCACTGTATGTTTTAAAAAGGTTAACTTGAGTTCATAGAATAAACACTGTTTTGCTTTAAAAATACTTTTCCGTTTCTGCTGTACCACAACTGTAGAGTGGGCCGTGTGCTCCCCATACCATAATCTATTAAAAGTTGTGGGTCAGGTGAACTCCATGATACACTTTGGGGTTCTCTAAACCCTGGCCCAGAACAAATTGGGGGCTTGAGGGGGATAAAAGTCTATCTATTGGATTGGCTTAGTGAACTTAAAGACAGTGAGGGGTGAGCATATTGTGGTTGCTTTTCAGGTGTGGTATTTTAGTTTAAGTGGGGAGTGTGTTGTGGACAATGGTTCTTTCAGAGGCTCTGAAGATTTTCGGGGTTGAGACGGTCACACGCAGTACCTTACGGACAGAGACTAAAAGAAGACTGTTCGATTTGGCAAAACATTGCAGTTAACATTCCTGACAAAATGCGAAAAGATGAAGTTATTATGGCGGTGGCTAAGCATTTAAAGTTGCCTGAGATACAGTTTGACTCATTGGAAATTGCAAAAAATTCAGTTATAAATTAAACATATGGAACATGAGAAAGAATTAAAGCAGCTTGAATACGAAAGAGAGAGGAAAAAGAGTGAGAAAGAGAGATACAGATCAGGGAAAAAGATAGAGAGAGTTTGAACTTCAGAAAATGGCCATGAAACATGACAGTCAGTTAAAATTGGCAGACGTAAAGGGAAACGTACAGTTGGTTGATAGTGATGAGGATAGTGAGAAAGAGCGTCAAAGTCGAAGGCTTGATTGGAATCTATTTAAATATGTCCAAGCATTGCCAAGGTTTGACGAGACGGAGGTAGAAGCCTTTTTCATTTCATTTGAGAAGGTGGCTAAACAAATGAAATGGCCACAAGACATGTGGGTATTACTGATTCAAACAAAGCTGGTAGGGAGGGCTAGTGGAGTGTTTGCATCAATACCGGAGGAGGTATCTGGAACGTAGGAGGAAGTGAAAAAAAAATCAATTTTAGGTGCATATGAACTAGTGCCATAAAGCCCATAGACAAAGGTTTCGAAATTTAAGGAAAGAATTTGGTCAAACATACATGGAGTTTGAAAGGCTCAGAGTAATTTTGATAGGTGGATAAGGGCTTTGAAAATAGACCAAACGTATGAAGCTCTCAGTGAAATTATACTTTTGGAGGAGGTTAAAAGTTCAATTCCTGATGTAGTGAGAACTCATGTGGAAGAACAGAGGGTTAAAACTGCAAGATTAGCAGCAGAAATGGCAGATGATTATGAATTAGTTCACAAAATCAAAGTTTGGTTTCCGACATCAGTTTCAGCCTGTGAGGGATAGAAACTGGGGACATGAGAAATACTCAAATGGTAAAGGTAAAGGTTATCTGATGGGAGACAATAAGGAGAGTGTACCTCAGATTAAAAAAGAAATCCAGGAGGGTGGAAAAGAAATGAAAAGTTTCAAATGTTTTCACTGTAATAAACTAGGACATGTAAAGTCACAGTGTTGGTGGTTGAAGACAAGCACTGGGAAGGCTGATGTGGTAAAACAGGATAAGACATTGGGGTTTGTTAAAGTGGTAAAGGAAAGCCCAAGTGAAGCGAAGGAGGTGCAAAAGATTGTACAGCCTGATCAAGAGGTGATTGAGAAGAAGGTGCCAGATCTCTTTAAAGAATTTACTTGTGTGGGTAAAGTTTACTCATGTGTATCAGGAGGCGCAGGTAAAGAAGTCACAATTTTAAGAGATACAGGAGCTAGTCAATCTTTAATGGTAAGAGATGAGGAGTTATGTAGTTTGGGAAGAATGTTGCCAGAAAAGGCAGTGATATGTGGAATTCAGGGTGAGAGGAGTAGCATTCCATTATATAAGGTAAGGTTGGAAAGTCCAGTAAGAGTGGTGAAGTGGTAGTAGGAGTAATAGAGAAGCAGTCTTGCCCAGGAATACAGTTTATCTTGGGTAATGATATAGCTGGATCGCAGGTGGGAGTGATGCCTACTGTGGTTGATAAACCAGTAGAAAATCAGACAACTGAAGTGTTGAAGGACGAATATCCTGGAATTGTTCTGGATTGTGTAAAGCAAGGTCGCAAAGTCACAGGTTAAGACAAGAGGAGAAATCAAAGAGACAATGGGATTAAACACGGACTGGGAGAGGTGAATACCGATTTTGGGATTAAATGCAGGCTGGTAGAGTCGAATACTCACTCACAAACACACTTACGAATATGCTCACTCACACTCACAAACACACCCCCATACTCACTCACACACTCACAAACACATACCCACATTAATTCACACGCATGGTCATTCGCAGTCATAACCACACTCGGTCACAAACACGCTCACCCATTCTCGCACTCACAAACACACTGATCCATGCTCACTCACACACTCACAAACACCCACACTCAGGGGGACACACATACTCACTCACACACTTGCATGCTCTGATTAATACACACTCTCATGTGCGCACACACAAACACACCGACCCACCCCTTTGGGCACACCTGCACACACCCTTGCCTTCACCGATCCTCACACACACTCACTCAGAGTCTTGCACTCATCCACGTACACACACACACACACTCGTACATGTCACACAAACACACACTCTCACATGGACACAAACACCTATTGGATCTACCTATGATCTTTCAGAGGTCATTGAAGGAGTTGTGGGTCCGAGTTGCAGTCCACATCTTCACCTCTAACCCTTAGACAAGATGTAGATTGAGTGAGTGACACAGGGTAGAGAGACATTAGTGAGTGTGTGTCAAATACAAGGGGATCTGCTATTACTGGGACGGGTTTGGGGTAATGTATTATCGCGGGGGCTTTGTATCTCGATACTGCTGCTGAGGGTCTTCTGTATATTCCTGGATCTCTCTCTCCCTGCTCCCTCTCTTTCTCCCTCCTTCCCTCTATTTTGCTCAACCCCTCTCTCATCTCTCATCCCCTCTCCCCTCCTGCTCTCGATCTCCCCTTACCCGCTACCCCCCCCAAACATTTGTTCTCGTCCTCTCCCTCCCCGCCTGCTCTTTCCCGCTCCCGCTCTCTCTTTTTCCCCCTCCCGCTCTCTCAATTTGCCCTTCCTGCTCTCTCTCTCTTTCACCCTCCCGCTCACTTTCCCCCACCCGCTCTCTCTTTCCCCCTCCTGCTCTCTCAATTTCCCCCTCCCGCTCTCTCTCTTTCCCCCTCCCGCTCTCTCTCTCTTTCCCCCTCACGCTCTCTCTCTCTATTTCCCCCTCCGCTCTCTCTCTTTCCCCCTCCCGCTCTCTCTCTCTTTCCCCCTCCCGCTCTCTCTCTCTTTCCCCCTCCCGCTCTCTCTCTTTCCCCCTCCCGCTCTCTCTCTCTTGCCCCCTCCCGCTCTCTCTTTCCCCCTCCCGCTCTCTCTCTCTTTCCCCCTCCCGCTCTCTCTCTCTTTCCCCCTCCCGCTCTCTCTCTCCTTCCCCCTCCCGCTCTCTCTCGCTTTCCCCCCCCCGCTCTCTCTCTCTTGCCCCCTCCCGCTCTCTCTCTCTTTCCCCCTCCCGCTCTCTCTCTCTATCCCCCTCCCGCTCTCTCTCTCTTTCCCCCTCCCACTCTCTCTCTTTCCCCCTCCCACTCTCTCTCTCTTTCCCCCTCCCGCTCTCTCTCTCTTTCCCCCTCCCGCTCTCTCTCTCTTTCCCCCTCCCGCTCTCTCTCTCTTTCCCCCTCCCACTCTCTCTCTCTTTCCCCCTCCCACTCTCTCTCTCTTTCCCCCTCCCACTCTCTCTCTTTCCCCCTCCCACTCTCTCTCTCTTTCCCCCTCCCGCTCTCACTTTCCCCCTCCCGCTCTCACTTTCCCCCTCCCGCTCTCTCTCTCTTTCCCCCTCCCACTCTCTCTCTCTTTCCCCCTCCCACTCTCTCTCTCTTTCCCCCTCCCACTCTCTCTCTCCTTCCCCCTCCCGCTCTCTCTCGCTTTCCCCCCCCCGCTCTCTCTCTCTTGCCCCCTCCCGCTCTCTCTCTCTTTCCCCCTCCCGCTCTCTCTCTCTATCCCCCTCCCGCTCTCTCTCTCTTTCCCCCTCCCACTCTCTCTCTTTCCCCCTCCCACTCTCTCTCTCTTTCCCCCTCCCGCTCTCTCTCTCTTTCCCCCTCCCGCTCTCTCTCTCTTTCCCCCTCCCGCTCTCTCTCTCTTTCCCCCTCTCTCTCTCTTTCCCCCTCCCACTCTCTCTCTCTTTCCCCCTCCCACTCTCTCTCTCTTTCCCCCTCCCGCTCTCACTTTCCCCCTCCCGCTCTCACTTTCCCCCTCCCGCTCTCTCTCTCTTTCCCCCTCCCACTCTCTCTCTCTTTCCCCCTCCCACTCTCTCTCTCTTTCCCCCTCCCACTCTCTCTCTCTCTTTCCCCCTCCCGCTCTCACTTTCCCCCTCCCGCTCTCACTTTTCACCTCCCGCCCGCTCTCACTTCCCCCTCACGCGCTCTCTCTCTTTCCCCCTCCCGCTCTCTCTCTTTCCCCCTCCCGCTCTCTCTCTTTCCCCCTCCCGCTCTCTCTCTTTCCCCCTCCCGCTCTCTCTCTTTCCCCCTCCCGCTCTCTCTCTCTCTTCCCCCCTCCCGCTCTCTCTCTTTCCCCCTCCCGCTCTCTCTCTCTTTCCCCCTCCCGCTCTCTCTCTTCCCCCCTCCCGCTCTCTCTCTTTCCCCCTCCCGCTCTCTCTCTTTCCCCCTCCCGCTCTCTCTCTTTCCCCCTCCCGCTCTCTCTCTTTCCCCCTCCCGCTCTCTCTCTTTCCCCCTCCCGCTCTCTCTCTTTCCCCCTCCCGCTCTCTCTCTTTCCCCCTCCCGCTCTCTCTCTTTCCCCCTCCCGCTCTCTCTCTTTCCCCCTCCCGCTCTCTCTCTTTCCCCCTCCCGCTCTCTCTCTTTCCCCCTCCCGCTCTCTCTCTTTCCCCCTCCCGCTCTCTCTCTTTCCCCCTCCCGCTCTCTCTCTTTCCCCCTCCCGCTCTCTCTCTTTCCCCCTCCCGCTCTCTCTCTCTTTCCCCCTCCCGCTCTCTCTCTCTTTCCCCCTCCCGCTCTCTCTCTCTTTCCCCCTCCCGCTCTCTCTCTCTTTCCCCCTCCCGCTCTCTCTCTCTTTCCCCCTCCCGCTCTCTCTCTTTCCCCCTCCCGCTCTCTCTTTCCCCCTCCCGCTCTCTCTCTTTCCCCCTCCCGCTCTCTCTTTCCATCTCCCGCTCTCTCTCTTTCCATCTCCCGCTCTCTCTCTTTCCATCTCCCGCTCTCTCTCTTTCCATCTCCCGCTCTCTCTCTTTCCATCTCCCGCTCTCTCTCTTTCCCCCTCCCACTCTCTCTCTTTCCCCCTCCCACTCTCTCTCTCTCTTTCCCACTCCCACTCTCTCTCTCTCTTTCCCACTCCCACTCTCTCTCTTTCCCCCTCCTACTCTCTCTCTTCCCCCTCCCACTCTCTCTCTCTTTCCCCCTCCCACTCTCTCTCTTTCCCCCTCCCACTCTCTCTCTTTCCCCCTCCCGCTCTCTCTCTTTCCCCCTCCCGCTCTCTCTCTTTCCCCCTCCCGCTCTCTCTCTCTTTCCCCCTCCCGCTCTCTCTCTCTTTCCCCCTCCCGCTCTCTCTTTCCCCCTCCCGCTCTCTCTCTTTCCCCCTCCCGCTCTCTCTCTTTCCCCCTCCCGCTCTCTCTCTTTCCCCCTCCCGCTCTCTCTCTTTCCATCTCCCGATCTCTCTTTCCCCCTCCCTCTCTTTCCCCCTCCCTCTCCCCCTCCCCCTCCCGCTCTCTCTCTCGCTTCCCCCTCCCGCTCTCTCTTCCCCGCTCCCGCTCTCTCTCTCTTCCCCGCTCCCGCTCTCTCTCTTCCCCGCTCCCGCTCTCTCTCTTCCCCGCTCTCTCTTTCCCCCTCCTGCTCTCTTTCCCTCTCCCGCTTTCTCTTTCCCTCTCCCGCCTTCTCTCTTTCCCACGCCCTCTCTCTCTCGCCCTCCCACACTCACTCTTTCCCCCTCCCACACTCTCTCTCTCCCCCTCCCACACTCTCTCTCTCCCCCTCCCACACTCTCTCTCTCCCCCCCCCACACTCTCTCTCTCCCCCACCCACTCTCTCTCTTTCCCCCACCCACTCTCTCTCTTTCCCCCACCCACTCTCTCTCTTTCCCCCACCCACTCTCTCTCTCTCTTTCCCCCACCCACTCTCTCTTTCCCCCTCGCACTCTCTCTTTCCCCCTCGCACTCTCTCTCTCTCTTTCCCCCTCCCACTCTCTCTCTCTCTCTTTCCCCCTCCCACTCTCTCTCTCTCTTTCCCCCTCCCACTCTCTCTCTTTCCCCCTCCCACTCTCTCTCTTCCCCCTCCCACTCTCTCTCTTCCCCCTCCCGCTCTCTCTCTCTTTCCCCCTCCCGCTCTCTCTCTTTCCCCCTCCCGCTCTCTCTCCCCCTCCCGCTCTCTCTCTCTTTCCCCCTCCCGCTCTCTCTCTCTTTCCCCCTCCCGCTCTCTCTCTTTCCCCCTCCCGCTCTCTCTCTTTCCCCCTCCCGCTCTCTCTCTTTCCCCCTCCCGCTCTCTCTCTTTCCATCTCCCGCTCTCTCTCTTTCCATCTCCCGCTCTCTCTTTCCCCCTCCCTCTCTCTCTTTCCCCCTCCCTCTCTTTCCCCCTCCCTCTCCCCCTCCCCCTCCCGCTCTCTCTCTCGCTTCCCCCTCCCGCTCTCTTTCCCCCTCCCGCTCTCTCTTTCCCCCTCCCGCTCTCTCTCTCTTCCCCGCTCCCGCTCTCTCTCTCTTCCCCGCTCCCGCTCTCTCTCTTCCCCGCTCCCGCTCTCTCTCTTCCCCGCTCTCTCTTTCCCCCTCCTGCTCTCTTTCCCTCTCCCGCTTTCTCTTTCCCCCTCCCACTCTCTCTCTCTCTCTCTTTCCCCCTCCCACTCTCTCTCTCTCTTTCCCCCTCCCACTCTCTCTCTTTCCCCCTCCCACTCTCTCTCTTCCCCCTCCCACTCTCTCTCTCTTGCCCCCTCCCACTCTCTCTCTCTCTCCTTCCTCCTCTCACTCTCTCTCTCTCTCATTCCTCCTCTCACTCTCTCTCTCTCTTTCACCCTCCTGCACTCTCTTTCCCTCCCCGTCATTCTCTCTTTCCCACTCTCTCTCTTTCCCACTCCCGCTTTCTCTCCCCCTCCCGCTCTCTCCATCTCTCCCCCTCCCGCTCTCTCCCTCTCTCCCCTTCCCGCTCTCTCTCTCTCTTTCGCCCTCCTTCTCTCTCTCTCTCTTTCCCCCTCCCGCTCTCTCTTTCCCCCTCCCGCTCTCTCCATCTCTCCCACTCTCTCTCCCCCTCCCACTCTCTCACCCCCTCCCACTCTCTCACCCCCTCCCACTCTCTCACCCCCTCCCCCTCTCATTTCCCCCTCTCTTTCCCCCTCCCCCTCTCTTTCCCCCTCCCCCTCTCTTTCCCCCTCCCCCTCTCTTTCCCCCTCCCCCTCTCTTTCCCCCTCCCCCTCTCTTTCCCCCTCCCCCTCTCTTTCCCCCTCCCCCTCTCTTTCCCCCTCCCCCTCTCTTTCCCCCTCCCCCTCGCTTTCCCCCTCCCCCTCGCTTTCCCCCTCCCTCTCGCTTTCCCCTCCCTCTCGCTTTCCCCTCCCTCTCGCTTTCCCCTCCCTCTCGCTTTCCCCTCCCTCTCGCTTTCCCCTCCCTCTCGCTTTCCCCTCCCTCTCGCTTTCCCCTCCCTCTCGCTTTCCCCTCCCTCTCGCTTTCCCCTCCCTCTCGCTTTCCCCTCCCTCTCGCTTTCCCCTCCCCGCTCTCTCTCGCTTTCCCCTCCCCGCTCTCTCTCTCTTTCCCCTTCCCGCTCCCTCTCTCTTTCCCCTTCCCGCTCCCTCTCTCTTTCCCCCTCCCGCTCTCGCTCTTTCCCCCTCCCGCTCTCGCTCTTTCCCCCTCCCGCTCTCGCTCTTTCCCCCTCCCGCTCTCGCTCTTTCCCCCTCCCGCTCTCGCTCTTTCCCCCTCCCGCTCTCGCTCTTTCCCCCTCCCGCTCTCGCTCTTTCCCCCTCCCGCTCTCGCTCTTTCCCCCTCCCGCTCTCGCTCTTTCCCCCTCCCGCTCTCGCTCTTTCCCCCTCCCGCTCTCGCTCTTTCCCCCTCCCGCTCTCGCTCTTTCCCCCTCCCGCTCTCGCTCTTTCCCCCTCCCGCTCTCGCTCTTTCCCCCTCCCGCTCTCGCTCTTTCCCCCTCCCGCTCTCGCTCTTTCCCCCTCCCGCTCTCGCTCTTTCCCCCTCCCGCTCTCGCTCTTTCCCCCTCCCGCTCTCGCTCTTTCCCCCTCCCGCTCTCGCTCTTTCCCCCTCCCGCTCTCGCTCTTTCCCCCTCCCGC
Source organism: Scyliorhinus torazame (assembly GCF_047496885.1). NCBI lineage: Eukaryota > Metazoa > Chordata > Chondrichthyes > Carcharhiniformes > Scyliorhinidae > Scyliorhinus > Scyliorhinus torazame. The sequence goes on from NC_092718.1 coordinate 133,326,228, forward strand.
TCTCGCTCTTTCCCCCTCCCGCTCTCGCTCTTTCCCCCTCCCGCTCTCGCTCTTTCCCCCTCCCGCTCTCGCTCTTTCCCCCTCCCGCTCTCGCTCTTTCCCCCTCCCGCTCTCGCTCTTTCCCCCTCCCGCTCTCGCTCTTTCCCCCTCCCGCTCTCGCCCCCTCCCGCTCTCGCTCTTTCCCCCTCCCGCTCTCGCTCTTTCCCCCTCCCGCTCTCGCTCTTTCCCCCTCCCGCTCTCGCTCTTTTTCCCCCTCCCGCTCTCTCCACCTTGCTCTCTCTCTCCTGAACCCGCTCCCCCTCTCTAGCTTGTGCTCTCTGTCCCCCTCAAACTTCCACCCCCGCTCCCTGCATCCCCCCACGCACACACCACCGCTCCCTGCACCCCCACGCTCACCCCCCCTCCCTACACCCCCCACGCACCCCCACCTCCCTGCACCCCTCATGCCCCCCCTCCCTGCACCCCCCACGCACACACCCCCCACGCACCCCCCCCTCCCTGCACCCCCCACGCACACACCCCCGCTCCCTGCACCCCCAGGCTCACCCCGCCTCCCTACACCCCCCACGCACCCCATCTGCTCCATGCACCCCCACCCCCTCCCTGCACCCCCCCTTCCTACACCCCCCCATGCACCCCCTCTGCTCCATGCACCCCCACCCCCTCCCTGCACCCCCCACTCCCTGCACCCCCCACGCACACCACCCCCGCCCCGCTCCCCCCACGCACACCACACCCTGCCCTTCGCTCTGCCTCTTCCTCGTTCCCTTGCTCTCTCTGCTGCTGATTTTTCAATCAAACTTCGATAATGATTACAAAATAAAGAGGCTGATGGTGGAGTTGGCAAGAGAAGCACGACAGTCTCAGAGAAAAACCAGCCCCGCTATCTTCGCTCACTGCGGACATGGGCTCCAAAGGTGGTAAATAAAAACTCAGCCTCCAGCCTCCCTCCCCCAGTCCTGCGGTCACCACCAAAGATGGAATCCCCTGTGTATCAGCCCCATGCTGTGGGGAACACTGTCCCAGACACCTGCACAAAGTACTGCTCCTGCCAAACTGCTTCCCAACACAGCAGCCGGGGAGGAGACGGGGAAAGCAAACCGTGTGAGGAAAGGTCGGTGATTCTGGAACATTCTTCCCAGCAGCAATCTTCTCTTGACACAGTTTCCCATTCCGTTGACAAACTGGGGTTGTAGATCGGAGGTGAAAGGGCGTGGACTGAGAGTGGTAGCAAGGTTGAGATTAATAAAGATTCAGTAGTAGGTTTCTCGTTCAACCCAACCTGGGAAGAAAATCAAACAGAGAGATGTGCAGATCAGACAAGAACATTACAATGGTGATCCTACCGCACACTGACTCTGACTGGGGTACGTCCCACACACACTGACTCTGACTGGGATACGCCCCACACACACTGACTCTCACTGGGAAACGGGTCCCACACACACTGACTCTGACTGGGGTACGTCCCACACACACTGACTCTCACTGGGATACGTCCCACACACACTGACTCTCACTGGGATACACCGCACACACACTGACTCTCACTGGGATACGTCCCACACACACTGACTCTCACTGGGATACACCGCACACACACTGACTCTCACTGGGATACGTCCCACACACACTGACTCTCACTGGGATACACCGCACACACACTGACTCTCACTGGGATACACCGCACACACACTGACTCTCACTGGGATACACCCCACACACATGGACTCTCACTGGGATACACTGCACACACACTGACTCTCACTGGGATACGCCCCACACACACTGACTCTCACTGGGATACGTCCCACACACACTGACTCTCACTGGGATACGCCCCACACACACTGACTCTCACTGGGATACACCGCACACACACTGACTCTCACTGGGATACACCGCACACACACTGACTCTCACTGGGATACACCCCACACACATGGACTCTCACTGGGATACACTGCACACACACTGACTCTCACTGGGATACGCCCCACACACACTGACTCTCACTGGGATACGTCCCACACACACTGACTCTCACTGGGATACGCCCCACACACACTGACTCTCACTGGGATACGTCCCACACACACTGACTCTCACTGGGATACACCGCACACACACTGACTCTCACAGGGATACACCGCACACACACTGACTCTCACTGGGATACACCGCACACACACTGACTCTCACTGGGATACACCGCACACACACTGACTCTCACAGGGATACACCGCACACACACTGACTCTCACTGGGATACACCGCACACACACTGACTCTCACTGGGATACACCGCACACACACTGACTCTCACTGGGATACACCGCACACACACTGACTCTCACAGGGATACACCGCACACACACTGACTCTCACTGGGATACACCGCACACACACGGACTCTCACTGGGATATACAGCACACACACTGACTCTCACTGGGATATACAGCACACACACGGACTCTGACTGGGGTACGTCCCACACACACGGACTCTCACTGGGATACACCGCACACACACTGACTCTCACTGGGATACACCGCACACACACTGACTCTCACTGGGATACACCGCACACACACTGACTCTCACTGGGATACACCGCACACACACGGACTCTCACTGGGATATACAGCACACACACTGACTCTCACTGGGATACACCGCACACACACGGACTCTCACTGGGATATACAGCACACACACTGACTCTGACTGGGATACACCGCACACACACTGACTCTCACTGGGATACACCGCACACACACGGACTCTCACTGGGATATACAGCACACACACTGACTCTGACTGGGGTACGTCCCACACACACTGACTCTCACTGGGATACGCCCCACACACACTGACTCTCACTGGGATACACCGCACACACATGGACTCTCACTGGGATACACCGCACACACACGGACTCTCACTGGGATATACAGCACACACACTGACTCTGACTGGGGTACGTCCCACACACACTGACTCTCACTGGGATACGCCCCACACACACTGACTCTCACTGGGATACACCGCACACACATGGACTCTCACTGGGATACACCACACACACACTGACTCTCACTGGGATATACAGCACACACACTGACTCTCACTGGGATACACCGCACACACACGGACTCTCACTGGGATATACAGCACACACACTGACTCTCACTGGGATACGCCCCACACACACTGACTCTCACTGGGATATACAGCACACACACTGACTCTCACTGGGATACACCGCACACACACGGACTCTCACTGGGATATACAGCACACACACTGACTCTGACTGGGGTACGCCCCACACACACTGACTCTGACTGGGGTACGTCCCACACACACTGACTCTCACTGGGATACGCCCCACACACACTGACTCTCACTGGGATACACCGCACACACACTGACTCTCACTGGGATACACCGCACACACACGGACTCCCACTGGGATACACCGTACACAAACTGACTCACACTGGGATACGCCGCACACACACTGACTCTCACTGGGATACGCCCCACACACACTGACTCTCACTGGGATACGTCCCACACACACTGACTCTCACTGGGGTACGGGTTCCACACACACTGACTCTCACTGGGATACGTCCCACACACACTGACTCTCACTGGGATACGTCCCACACACACTGACTCTCACTGGGGTACGGGTTCCACATTCACTGACTCTCACTGGGATACGTCCCACACACACTGACTCTCACTGGGATACGCCCCACACACACTGACTCTCACTGGGATACGCCCCACACACACTGACTCTCACTGGGATACGTCCCACACACACTGACTCTCACTGGGATACGCCCCACACACACTGACTCTCACTGGGATACGTCCCACACACACTGACTCTCACTGGGGTACGGGTTCCACACACACTGACTCTCACTGGGATACGTCCCACACACACTGACTCTCACTGGGATACGTCCCACACACACTGACTCTCACTGGGATACACCGCACACACTGACTCTCACTGGGATACACCGCACACACACTGACTCTCACTGGGGTACAGGTCCCAAACACACTGACTCTCACTGGGATACGTCTCACACACACTGACTCTCACTGGGGTACGGGTTCCACACGCACTGACTCTCACTGGGATACGTCGCACACACACTGACTCTCACTGGGATACGCCCCACACACACTGACTCTCACTGGGATACACCGCACACACTGAGTCTCACTGGGATACGTCCCACACACACTGACTCTCACTGGGATACGGGTTCCACACGCACTGACTCTCACTGGGATACGCCCCACACACACTGACTCTCACTGGGATACACCGCACACACTGACTCTCACTGGGATACGTCCCACACACACTGACTCTCACTGGGATACGGGTCCCACACACAATGACTCTCACTGGGATACGCCCCACACACACAGACTCTCACTGGGATACGCCCCACACACACTGACTCTCACTGGGAGATGCCCCACACATACTGACTCTCACTGTGGTACAGGTCCCACACACACTGACACTCACTGGGATACGGGTTCCACACACACTGACTCTCACTGGGGTGATGGTCCCACACACACTGACTCTCACTGGGATACGCCCCACACACACTGACTCTCACTGGGATACGCCCCACACACACTGACTCTCACCGGGGTACAGGTCCCACACACACGGACTCTCACTGGGAAACGGGTCCCACACACACTGACTCTCACTGGGAAACGCCCCACACACACTGACTCTCACTGGGATACGCCCCGCACACACTGACTCTCACTGGGGTACAGGTCCCACACACACTGACTCTCACTGGGAAACGGGTCCAACACACACTGACTCTCACTGGGATACGCCCCACACACACTGACTCTCACTGGGATACGCCCCACACACACTGACTCTCACTGGGGTACGGGTTCCACACACACTGACTCTCACTGGGGTACGGGTTCCACACACACTGACTCTCACTGGGGTACGTCCCACACACACTGACTCTCACTGGGAAACGGGTCCCACACACACTGACTCTCACTGGGATACGGGCCCCACACACACTGACTCTCACTGGGGTACGGGTTCCACACACATTGACTCTCACTGGGGTACGGGTCCCACACACACTGACTCTCACTGGGGTACGGGTCCCACACACACTGACTCTCACTGGGGTACGGGTCCCACACACACTGACTCTCACTGGGGTACGGGTCCCACACACACTGACTCTCACTGGGGTACGGGTCCCACACACACTGACTCTCACTGGGGTACGGGTCCCACACACACTGACTCTCACTGGGAAACGCCCCGCACACACTGACTCTCACTGGGGTACGGGTCCCACATACACTGACTCTCACTGGGATACGGGTCCCACACACACTTACTCTCACTGGGATACGCCGCACACACACTGACTCTCACTGGGGTACAGGTTCCACACACACTGACTCTCACTGGGATACGGGTTCCACACACACTGACTCTCACTGGGGTACGGGTTCCACACACACTGACTCTCACTGGGGTACGGGTCCCACACACACTGACTCTCACTGGGGTACGAGTCCCACACACACTGACTCTCACTGGGGTACGGGTCCCACACACACTGACTCTCACTGGGGTACGGGTCCCACACACACTGACTCTCACTGGGGTACGGGTCCCACACACACTGACTCTCACTGGGAAACGCCCCGCACACACTGACTCTCACTGGGGTACGGGTCCCACATACACTGACTCTCACTGGGATACGGGTCCCACACACACTTACTCTCACTGGGATACGCCGCACACACACTGACTCTCACTGGGGTACAGGTTCCACACACACTGACTCTCACTGGGATACGGGTTCCACACACACTGACTCTCACTGGGGTACGGGTTCCACACACACTGACTCTCACTGGGGTACATCCCACACACACTGACTCTCACTGGGGTACGGGTCCCACTCACACTGACTCTCACTGGGATACGCCCCACACACACTGACTCTCACTTGGATACGCCGCACACACACTGACTCTCACTGGGGTACAGGTTCCACACACACTGACTCTCACTGGGGTACATCCCACACACATTGACTCTCACTGGGGTACGGGTCCCACTCACACTGACTCTCACTGGGATACGCCCCACACACACTGACTCTCACTTGGATACGCCCCACACACACTGACTCTCACTGGGGTACGGGTTCCACACGCACTGACTCTCACTGGGATACGCCCCACACACACTGACTCTCACTGGGGTACGTCCCACACACACTGACTCTCACTGGTGTACATCCCACACACACTGACTCTCACTGGGATACGGGTTCCACACACACTGACTCTCACTGGGATACGGGTTCCACACACACTGACTCTCACTGGGGTACGTCCCACACACACTGACTCTCACTGGGATAGGGGTCCCACACACATTGACTCTCACTGGGGTACGGGTTCCACACACACTGACTCTCACTGGGATACGGGTCCCACACACACTGACTCTCACTGGGGTACGGGTCCCACACACACTGACTCTCACTGGGATACGTCCCACACACACTGACTCTCACTGGGATACGTCCCACACACACTGACTCTCACTGGGGTACGCCCCACACACACTGACTCTCACTGGGATACGGGTCCCACACACACTGACTCTCACTGGGGTACGTCCCACACACACGGACTCTCACTGGGGTACGGGTTCCACACACACGGACTCTCACTGGGATACGTGTCCCACACACACTGACTCTCACTGGGGTACGTCCCACACACACGGACTCTCACTGGGGTACGGGTTCCACACACACTGACTCTCACTGGGATACGGGTTCCACACACACGGACGCTCACTGGGATACGCCGCAGACACTCAGACTCTCACTGGGATACGCCGCACACACACTGACTCTCACTGGGGTACGGGTTCCACACGCACTGACTCTCACTGGGACACGGGTTCCACACACACTGACTCTCACTGGGATACGCAGCACACACACTGACTCTCACTGGGATACACCGCACACACACTGACTCTCACTGGGATACGCCCCACACACACTGACTCTCACTGGGATACGTCCCACACACACTGACTCTCACTGGGATACGGGTTCCACACACACTGACTTTCACTGGGATACGGGTTCCACACACACGGACTCTCACTGGGGTACGGGTCCCACACACAATGACTCTCACTGGGATACGGGTCCCACACACATTGACTCTCACTGGGGTACGGGTTCCACACACACTGACTCTCACTGGGATACGGGTCCCACACACACTGACTCTCACTGGGATACGTCCCACACACACTGACTCTCACTGGGATACGTCCCACACACACTGACTCTCACTGGGGTACGCCCCACACACACTGACTCTCACTGGGATATACAGCACACACACTGACTCTCACTGGGATACACCGCACACACACGGACTCTCACTGGGATATACAGCACACACACTGACTCTGACTGGGGTACGCCCCACACACACTGACTCTGACTGGGGTACGTCCCACACACACTGACTCTCACTGGGATACGCCCCACACACACTGACTCTCACTGGGATACACCGCACACACACTGACTCTCACTGGGATACACCGCACACACACGGACTCCCACTGGGATACACCGTACACAAACTGACTCACACTGGGATACGCCGCACACACACTGACTCTCACTGGGATACGCCCCACACACACTGACTCTCACTGGGATACGTCCCACACACACTGACTCTCACTGGGGTACGGGTTCCACACACACTGACTCTCACTGGGATACGTCCCACACACACTGACTCTCACTGGGATACGTCCCACACACACTGACTCTCACTGGGGTACGGGTTCCACATGCACTGACTCTCACTGGGATACGTCCCACACACACTGACTCTCACTGGGATACGCCCCACACACACTGACTCTCACTGGGATACGCCCCACACACACTGACTCTCACTGGGATACGTCCCACACACACTGACTCTCACTGGGATACGCCCCACACACACTGACTCTCACTGGGATACGTCCCACACACACTGACTCTCACTGGGGTACGGGTTCCACACACACTGACTCTCACTGGGATACGTCCCACACACACTGACTCTCACTGGGATACGTCCCACACACACTGACTCTCACTGGGGTACGGGTGCCACATGCACTGACTCTCACTGGGATACGTCCCACACACACTGACTCTCACTGGGATACGCCCCACACACACTGACTCTCACTGGGATACGCCCCAAACACACTGACTCTCACTGGGATACGTCCCACACACACTGACTCTCACTGGGATACGTCCCACACACACTGACTCTCACTGGGATACACCGCACACACTGACTCTCACTGGGATACACCGCACACACACTGACTCTCACTGGGGTACAGGTCCCAAACACACTGACTCTCACTGGGATACGTCTCACACACACTGACTCTCACTGGGGTACGGGTTCCACACGCACTGACTCTCACTGGGATACGTCGCACACACACTGACTCTCACTGGGATACGCCCCACACACACTGACTCTCACTGGGATACACCGCACACACTGAGTCTCACTGGGATACGTCCCACACACACTGACTCTCACTGGGATACGGGTTCCACACGCACTGACTCTCACTGGGATACGCCCCACACACACTGACTCTCACTGGGATACACCGCACACACTGACTCTCACTGGGATACGTCCCACACACACTGACTCTCACTGGGATACGGGTCCCACACACAATGACTCTCACTGGGATACGCCCCACACACACAGACTCTCACTGGGATACGCCCCACACACACTGACTCTCACTGGGAGATGCCCCACACATACTGACTCTCACTGTGGTACAGGTCCCACACACACTGACACTCACTGGGATACGGGTTCCACACACACTGACTCTCACTGGGGTGATGGTCCCACACACACTGACTCTCACTGGGATACGCCCCACACACACTGACTCTCACTGGGATACGCCCCACACACACTGACTCTCACCGGGGTACAGGTCCCACACACACGGACTCTCACTGGGAAACGGGTCCCACACACACTGACTCTCACTGGGAAACGCCCCACACACACTGACTCTCACTGGGATACGCCCTGCACACACTGACTCTCACTGGGGTACAGGTCCCACACACACTGACTCTCACTGGGAAACGGGTCCAACACACACTGACTCTCACTGGGATACGCCCCACACACACTGACTCTCACTGGGATACGCCCCACACACACTGACTCTCACTGGGGTACGGGTTCCACACACACTGACTCTCACTGGGGTACGGGTTCCACACACACTGACTCTCACTGGGGTACGTCCCACACACACTGACTCTCACTGGGAAACGGGTCCCACACACACTGACTCTCACTGGGATACGGGCCCCACACACACTGACTCTCACTGGGGTACGGGTTCCACACACATTGACTCTCACTGGGGTACGGGTCCCACACACACTGACTCTCACTGGGGTACGGGTCCCACACACACTGACTCTCACTGGGGTACGGGTCCCACACACACTGACTCTCACTGGGGTACGGGTCCCACACACACTGACTCTCACTGGGGTACGGGTCCCACACACACTGACTCTCACTGGGGTACGGGTCCCACACACACTGACTCTCACTGGGAAACGCCCCGCACACACTGACTCTCACTGGGGTACGGGTCCCACATACACTGACTCTCACTGGGATACGGGTCCCACACACACTTACTCTCACTGGGATACGCCGCACACACACTGACTCTCACTGGGGTACAGGTTCCACACACACTGACTCTCACTGGGATACGGGTTCCACACACACTGACTCTCACTGGGGTACGGGTTCCACACACACTGACTCTCACTTGGATACGCCGCACACACACTGACTCTCACTGGGGTACAGGTTCCACACACACTGACTCTCACTGGGGTACATCCCACACACATTGACTCTCACTGGGGTACGGGTCCCACTCACACTGACTCTCACTGGGATACGCCCCACACACACTGACTCTCACTTGGATACGCCCCACACACACTGACTCTCACTGGGATACACCGCACACACTGACTCTCACTGGGATACGTCCCACACACACTGACTCTCACTGGGATACGCCCCACACACACTGACTCTCACTGGGATACACCGCACACACATGGACTCTCACTGGGATACACCACACACACACTGACTCTCACTGGGATATACAGCACACACACTGACTCTCACTGGGATACACCGCACACACACGGACTCTCACTGGGATATACAGCACACACACTGACTCTCACTGGGATACGCCCCACACACACTGACTCTCACTGGGATATACAGCACACACACTGACTCTCACTGGGATACACCGCACACACACGGACTCTCACTGGGATATACAGCACACACACTGACTCTGACTGGGGTACGCCCCACACACACTGACTCTGACTGGGGTACGTCCCACACACACTGACTCTCACTGGGATACGCCCCACACACACTGACTCTCACTGGGATACACCGCACACACACTGACTCTCACTGGGATACACCGCACACACACGGACTCCCACTGGGATACACCGTACACAAACTGACTCACACTGGGATACGCCGCACACACACTGACTCTCACTGGGATACGCCCCACACACACTGACTCTCACTGGGATACGTCCCACACACACTGACTCTCACTGGGGTACGGGTTCCACACACACTGACTCTCACTGGGATACGTCCCACACACACTGACTCTCACTGGGATACGTCCCACACACACTGACTCTCACTGGGGTACGGGTTCCACATGCACTGACTCTCACTGGGATACGTCCCACACACACTGACTCTCACTGGGATACGCCCCACACACACTGACTCTCACTGGGATACGCCCCACACACACTGACTCTCACTGGGATACGTCCCACACACACTGACTCTCACTGGGATACGCCCCACACACACTGACTCTCACTGGGATACGTCCCACACACACTGACTCTCACTGGGGTACGGGTTCCACACACACTGACTCTCACTGGGATACGTCCCACACACACTGACTCTCACTGGGATACGTCCCACACACACTGACTCTCACTGGGATACACCGCACACACTGACTCTCACTGGGATACACCGCACACACACTGACTCTCACTGGGGTACAGGTCCCAAACACACTGACTCTCACTGGGATACGTCTCACACACACTGACTCTCACTGGGGTACGGGTTCCACACGCACTGACTCTCACTGGGATACGTCGCACACACACTGACTCTCACTGGGATACGCCCCACACACACTGACTCTCACTGGGATACACCGCACACACTGAGTCTCACTGGGATACGTCCCACACACACTGACTCTCACTGGGATACGGGTTCCACACGCACTGACTCTCACTGGGATACGCCCCACACACACTGACTCTCACTGGGATACACCGCACACACTGACTCTCACTGGGATACGTCCCACACACACTGACTCTCACTGGGATACGGGTCCCACACACAATGACTCTCACTGGGATACGCCCCACACACACAGACTCTCACTGGGATACGCCCCACACACACTGACTCTCACTGGGAGATGCCCCACACATACTGACTCTCACTGTGGTACAGGTCCCACACACACTGACACTCACTGGGATACGGGTTCCACACACACTGACTCTCACTGGGGTGATGGTCCCACACACACTGACTCTCACTGGGATACGCCCCACACACACTGACTCTCACTGGGATACGCCCCACACACACTGACTCTCACCGGGGTACAGGTCCCACACACACGGACTCTCACTGGGAAACGGGTCCCACACACACTGACTCTCACTGGGAAACGCCCCACACACACTGACTCTCACTGGGATACGCCCCGCACACACTGACTCTCACTGGGGTACAGGTCCCACACACACTGACTCTCACTGGGAAACGGGTCCAACACACACTGACTCTCACTGGGATACGCCCCACACACACTGACTCTCACTGGGATACGCCCCACACACACTGACTCTCACTGGGGTACGGGTTCCACACACACTGACTCTCACTGGGGTACGGGTTCCACACACACTGACTCTCACTGGGGTACGTCCCACACACACTGACTCTCACTGGGAAACGGGTCCCACACACACTGACTCTCACTGGGATACGGGCCCCACACACACTGACTCTCACTGGGGTACGGGTTCCACACACATTGACTCTCACTGGGGTACGGGTCCCACACACACTGACTCTCACTGGGGTACGGGTCCCACACACACTGACTCTCACTGGGGTACGGGTCCCACACACACTGACTCTCACTGGGGTACGGGTCCCACACACACTGACTCTCACTGGGGTACGGGTCCCACACACACTGACTCTCACTGGGGTACGGGTCCCACACACACTGACTCTCACTGGGAAACGCCCCGCACACACTGACTCTCACTGGGGTACGGGTCCCACATACACTGACTCTCACTGGGATACGGGTCCCACACACACTTACTCTCACTGGGATACGCCGCACACACACTGACTCTCACTGGGGTACAGGTTCCACACACACTGACTCTCACTGGGATACGGGTTCCACACACACTGACTCTCACTGGGGTACGGGTTCCACACACACTGACTCTCACTGGGGTACGGGTCCCACACACACTGACTCTCACTGGGGTACGGGTCCCACACACACTGACTCTCACTGGGGTACGGGTCCCACACACACTGACTCTCACTGGGGTACGGGTCCCACACACACTGACTCTCACTGGGGTACGGGTCCCACACACACTGACTCTCACTGGGAAACGCCCCGCACACACTGACTCTCACTGGGGTACGGGTCCCACATACACTGACTCTCACTGGGATACGGGTCCCACACACACTTACTCTCACTGGGATACGCCGCACACACACTGACTCTCACTGGGGTACAGGTTCCACACACACTGACTCTCACTGGGATACGGGTTCCACACACACTGACTCTCACTGGGGTACGGGTTCCACACACACTGACTCTCACTGGGGTACATCCCACACACACTGACTCTCACTGGGGTACGGGTCCCACTCACACTGACTCTCACTGGGATACGCCCCACACACACTGACTCTCACTTGGATACGCCGCACACACACTGACTCTCACTGGGGTACAGGTTCCACACACACTGACTCTCACTGGGGTACATCCCACACACATTGACTCTCACTGGGGTACGGGTCCCACTCACACTGACTCTCACTGGGATACGCCCCACACACACTGACTCTCACTTGGATACGCCCCACACACACTGACTCTCACTGGGGTACGGGTTCCACACGCACTGACTCTCACTGGGATACGCCCCACACACACTGACTCTCACTGGGGTACGTCCCACACACACTGACTCTCACTGGTGTACATCCCACACACACTGACTCTCACTGGGATACGGGTTCCACACACACTGACTCTCACTGGGATACGGGTTCCACACACACTGACTCTCACTGGGGTACGTCCCACACACACTGACTCTCACTGGGATAGGGGTCCCACACACATTGACTCTCACTGGGGTACGGGTTCCACACACACTGACTCTCACTGGGATACGGGTCCCACACACACTGACTCTCACTGGGATACGTCCCACACACACTGACTCTCACTGGGATACGTCCCACACACACTGACTCTCACTGGGGTACGCCCCACACACACTGACTCTCACTGGGATACGGGTCCCACACACACTGACTCTCACTGGGGTACGTCCCACACACACGGACTCTCACTGGGGTACGGGTTCCACACACACGGACTCTCACTGGGATACGTGTCCCACACACACTGACTCTCACTGGGGTACGTCCCACACACACGGACTCTCACTGGGGTACGGGTTCCACACACACTGACTCTCACTGGGATACGGGTTCCACACACACGGACGCTCACTGGGATACGCCGCAGACACTCAGACTCTCACTGGGATACGCCGCACACACACTGACTCTCACTGGGGTACGGGTTCCACACGCACTGACTCTCACTGGGACACGGGTTCCACACACACTGACTCTCACTGGGATACGCAGCACACACACTGACTCTCACTGGGATACACCGCACACACACTGACTCTCACTGGGATACGCCCCACACACACTGACTCTCACTGGGATACGTCCCACACACACTGACTCTCACTGGGATACGGGTTCCACACACACTGACTTTCACTGGGATACGGGTTCCACACACACGGACTCTCACTGGGGTACGGGTCCCACACACAATGACTCTCACTGGGATACGGGTCCCACACACATTGACTCTCACTGGGGTACGGGTTCCACACACACTGACTCTCACTGGGATACGGGTCCCACACACACTGACTCTCACTGGGATACGTCCCACACACACTGACTCTCACTGGGATACGTCCCACACACACTGACTCTCACTGGGGTACGCCCCACACACACTGACTCTCACTGGGATATACAGCACACACACTGACTCTCACTGGGATACACCGCACACACACGGACTCTCACTGGGATATACAGCACACACACTGACTCTGACTGGGGTACGCCCCACACACACTGACTCTGACTGGGGTACGTCCCACACACACTGACTCTCACTGGGATACGCCCCACACACACTGACTCTCACTGGGATACACCGCACACACACTGACTCTCACTGGGATACACCGCACACACACGGACTCCCACTGGGATACACCGTACACAAACTGACTCACACTGGGATACGCCGCACACACACTGACTCTCACTGGGATACGCCCCACACACACTGACTCTCACTGGGATACGTCCCACACACACTGACTCTCACTGGGGTACGGGTTCCACACACACTGACTCTCACTGGGATACGTCCCACACACACTGACTCTCACTGGGATACGTCCCACACACACTGACTCTCACTGGGGTACGGGTTCCACATGCACTGACTCTCACTGGGATACGTCCCACACACACTGACTCTCACTGGGATACGCCCCACACACACTGACTCTCACTGGGATACGCCCCACACACACTGACTCTCACTGGGATACGTCCCACACACACTGACTCTCACTGGGATACGCCCCACACACACTGACTCTCACTGGGATACGTCCCACACACACTGACTCTCACTGGGGTACGGGTTCCACACACACTGACTCTCACTGGGATACGTCCCACACACACTGACTCTCACTGGGATACGTCCCACACACACTGACTCTCACTGGGGTACGGGTGCCACATGCACTGACTCTCACTGGGATACGTCCCACACACACTGACTCTCACTGGGATACGCCCCACACACACTGACTCTCACTGGGATACGCCCCAAACACACTGACTCTCACTGGGATACGTCCCACACACACTGACTCTCACTGGGATACGTCCCACACACACTGACTCTCACTGGGATACACCGCACACACTGACTCTCACTGGGATACACCGCACACACACTGACTCTCACTGGGGTACAGGTCCCAAACACACTGACTCTCACTGGGATACGTCTCACACACACTGACTCTCACTGGGGTACGGGTTCCACACGCACTGACTCTCACTGGGATACGTCGCACACACACTGACTCTCACTGGGATACGCCCCACACACACTGACTCTCACTGGGATACACCGCACACACTGAGTCTCACTGGGATACGTCCCACACACACTGACTCTCACTGGGATACGGGTTCCACACGCACTGACTCTCACTGGGATACGCCCCACACACACTGACTCTCACTGGGATACACCGCACACACTGACTCTCACTGGGATACGTCCCACACACACTGACTCTCACTGGGATACGGGTCCCACACACAATGACTCTCACTGGGATACGCCCCACACACACAGACTCTCACTGGGATACGCCCCACACACACTGACTCTCACTGGGAGATGCCCCACACATACTGACTCTCACTGTGGTACAGGTCCCACACACACTGACACTCACTGGGATACGGGTTCCACACACACTGACTCTCACTGGGGTGATGGTCCCACACACACTGACTCTCACTGGGATACGCCCCACACACACTGACTCTCACTGGGATACGCCCCACACACACTGACTCTCACCGGGGTACAGGTCCCACACACACGGACTCTCACTGGGAAACGGGTCCCACACACACTGACTCTCACTGGGAAACGCCCCACACACACTGACTCTCACTGGGATACGCCCTGCACACACTGACTCTCACTGGGGTACAGGTCCCACACACACTGACTCTCACTGGGAAACGGGTCCAACACACACTGACTCTCACTGGGATACGCCCCACACACACTGACTCTCACTGGGATACGCCCCACACACACTGACTCTCACTGGGGTACGGGTTCCACACACACTGACTCTCACTGGGGTACGGGTTCCACACACACTGACTCTCACTGGGGTACGTCCCACACACACTGACTCTCACTGGGAAACGGGTCCCACACACACTGACTCTCACTGGGATACGGGCCCCACACACACTGACTCTCACTGGGGTACGGGTTCCACACACATTGACTCTCACTGGGGTACGGGTCCCACACACACTGACTCTCACTGGGGTACGGGTCCCACACACACTGACTCTCACTGGGGTACGGGTCCCACACACACTGACTCTCACTGGGGTACGGGTCCCACACACACTGACTCTCACTGGGGTACGGGTCCCACACACACTGACTCTCACTGGGGTACGGGTCCCACACACACTGACTCTCACTGGGAAACGCCCCGCACACACTGACTCTCACTGGGGTACGGGTCCCACATACACTGACTCTCACTGGGATACGGGTCCCACACACACTTACTCTCACTGGGATACGCCGCACACACACTGACTCTCACTGGGGTACAGGTTCCACACACACTGACTCTCACTGGGATACGGGTTCCACACACACTGACTCTCACTGGGGTACGGGTTCCACACACACTGACTCTCACTTGGATACGCCGCACACACACTGACTCTCACTGGGGTACAGGTTCCACACACACTGACTCTCACTGGGGTACATCCCACACACATTGACTCTCACTGGGGTACGGGTCCCACTCACACTGACTCTCACTGGGATACGCCCCACACACACTGACTCTCACTTGGATACGCCCCACACACACTGACTCTCACTGGGGTACGGGTTCCACACGCACTGACTCTCACTGGGATACGCCCCACACACACTGACTCTCACTGGGGTACGTCCCACACACACTGACTCTCACTGGTGTACATCCCACACACACTGACTCTCACTGGGATACGGGTTCCACACACACTGACTCTCACTGGGATACGGGTTCCACACACACTGACTCTCACTGGGGTACGTCCCACACACACTGACTCTCACTGGGATACGGGTCCCACACACATTGACTCTCACTGGGGTACGGGTTCCACACACACTGACTCTCACTGGGATACGGGTCCCACACACACTGACTCTCACTGGGATACGTCCCACACACACTGACTCTCACTGGGATACGTCCCACACACACTGACTCTCACTGGGGTACGCCCCACACACACTGACTCTCACTGGGATACGGGTCCCACACACACTGACTCTCACTGGGGTACGTCCCACACACACGGACTCTCACTGGGGTACGGGTTCCACACACACGGACTCTCACTGGGATACGTGTCCCACACACACTGACTCTCACTGGGGTACGTCCCACACACACGGACTCTCACTGGGGTACGGGTTCCACACACACTGACTCTCACTGGGATACGGGTTCCACACACACGGACGCTCACTGGGATACGCCGCAGACACTCAGACTCTCACTGGGATACGCCGCACACACACTGACTCTCACTGGGGTATGGGTTCCACACGCACTGACTCTCACTGGGACACGGGTTCCACACACACTGACTCTCACTGGGATACGCAGCACACACACAGACTCTCACTGGGATACGCCCCACACACACTGACTCTCACTGGGATACGTCCCACACACACTGACTCTCACTGGGATACGGGTTCCACACACACTGACTCTCACTGGGATACGGGTTCCACACACACGGACTCTCACTGGGGTACGGGTCCCACACACAATGACTCTCACTGGGATACGGGTCCCACACACACTGAGTCTCACTGGGGTACGGGTTCCACACACACGGATGCTCACTGGGATACGGGTCCCACACACATAGAACATAGAACAATACAGCGCAGTACAGGCCCTTCGGCCCACGATGTTGCACCGAAACAAAAGCCATCTAACCTACACTATACCATTATCATCCATATGTTTATCCAATAAACTTTTAAATGCCCTCAATGTTGGCGAGTTCACTACTGTAGCAGGTAGGGCATTCCACGGCTTCACTACTCTTTGCGTAAAGAACCTACCTCTGACCTCTGTCCTATATCTATTACCCCTCAGTTTAAAGCTATGTCCCCTCGTGCCAGCCATTTCCATCCGCGGGAGAAGGCTCTCACTGTCCACCCTATCCAACCCCCTGATCATTTTGTATGCCTCTATTAAGTCTCCTCTTAACCTTCTTCTCTCCAACGAAAACAACCTCAAGTCCATCAGCCTTTCCTCATAAGACTTTCCCTCCATACCAGGCAACATCCTGGTAAATCTCCTCTGCACCCGCTCCAAAGCCTCCACGTCCTTCCTATAATGCGGTGACCAGAACTGTATGCAATACTCCAAATGCGGCCGTACCAGAGTTCTGTACAGCTGCAACATGACCTCCTGACTCCGGAACTCAATCCCTCTACCAATAAAGGCCAACACTCCATAGGCCTTCTTCACCACCCTATCAACCTGGGTGGCAACTTTCAGGGATCTATGTACATGGACACCTAGATCCCTCTGCTCATCCACACTTTCAAGAACTTTTCCATTTGCCAAATATTCCACATTCCTGTTATTCCTTCCAAAGTGAATCACCTCACACTTCTCTACATTAAACTCCATTTGCCACCTCTCAGCCCAGCTCTGCAGCTTATCTATATCCCTCTGTAACCTGCTACTTCCTTCCACACTATCGACAACACCACCGACTTTAGTATCGTCTGCAAATTTACTCACCCACCCTTCTGCGCCTTCCTCTAGGTCATTGATAAAAATGACAAACAGCAACGGCCCCAGAACAGATCCTTGTGGTACTCCACTTGTGACTGAACTCCATTCTGAACATTTCCCATCAACCACCACCCTCTGTCTTCTTTCAGCTAGCCAATTTCTGATCCACATCTCTAAATCACCCTCAATCCCCAGCCTCCGTATTTTCTGCAATAGCCTACCGTGGGGAACCTTATCAAACGCTTTGCTGAAATCCATATACACCACATCAACTGCTCTTCCCTCGTCTACCTGTTCAGTCACCTTCTCAAAGAACTCGATAATGTTTGTGAGGCATGACCTACCCTTCACAAAGCCATGCTGACTATCCCTGATCATATTATTCCTATCTAGATGATTATAAATCTTGTCTCTTATAATCCCCTCCAAGACTTTACCCACTACAGACGTGAGGCTCACCGGTCTATAGTTGCCGGGGTTGTCTCTGTTCCCCTTTTTGAACAAAGGGACCACATTTGCTATCCTCCAGTCCTCTGGCACTATTCCTGTAGCCAATGATGACATAAAAATCAAAGCCAATGGTCCAGCAATCTCTTCCCTGGCCTCCCAGAGAATCCTAGGATAAATCCCATCAGGTCCCGGGGACTTATCTATTTTCAGCCTGTCCGGAATTGCCAACACCTCTTCCCTACGTACCTCAATGCCATCTAATCTATTTACCTGGAGCTCAGCATTCTCCTCCACAACATTATCTTTTTCCTGAGTGAATACTGACGAAAAATATTCATTTAGTATCTCGCCTATCTCTTCAGACTCTACACACAACTTCCCATCCCTGTCCTTGACTGGTCCTACTCTTTCCCTAGTCATTCACTTATTCCTGACATACCTATAGAAAGCTTTTGGGTTTTCCTTGATCCTTCCTGCCAAATACTTCTCATGTCCCCTCCTTGCTCGTCTTAGCTCTCTCTTTAGATCCTTCCTCGCTACCTTGTAACTATCCATCGCCCCAACTGAAACTTCACACCTCATCTTCACATAGGCCTCCTTCTTCCTCTTAACAAGAGATTCCACTTAGAACATAGAACATAGAACAATACAGCGCAGTACAGGCCCTTCGGCCCACGATGTTGCACCGAAACAAAAGCCATCTAACCTACACTATGCCATTATCATCCATATGTTTATCCAATAAACTTTTAAATGCCCTCAATGTTGGCGAGTTCACTACTGTAGCAGGTAGGGCATTCCACGGCCTCACTACTCTTTGCGTAAAGAACCTACCTCTGACCTCTGTCCTATATCTATTACCCCTCAGTTTAAAGTTATGTCCCCTCGTGCCAGCCATATCCATCCGCGGGAGAAGGCTCTCACTGTCCACCCTATCCAACCCCCTGATCATTTTGTATGCCTCTATTAAGTCTCCTCTTAACCTTCTTCTCTCCAACGAAAACAACCTCAAGTCCGTCAGCCTTTCCTCATAAGATTTTCCCTCCATACCAGGCAACATCCTGGTAAATCTCCTCTGCACCCGCTCCAAAGCCTCCACGTTCTTCCTATAATGCGGTGACCAGAACTGTACGCAATACTCCAAATGCGGCCGGACCAGAGTTCTGTACAGCTGCAACATGACCTCCCGACTCCGGAACTCAATCCCTCTACCAATAAAGGCCAACACTCCATAGGCCTTCTTCACAACCCTATCAACCTGGGTGGCAACTTTCAGGGATCTATGTACATGGACACCTAGATCCCTCTGCTCAGCCACACTTTCAAGAACTTTACCATTAGCCAAATATTCCGCATTCCTGTTATTCCTTCCAAAGTGAATCACCTCACACTTCTCTACATTAAACTCCATTTGCCACCTCTCAGCCCAGCTCTGCAGCTTATCTATATCCCTCTGTAACCTGCTACATCCTTCCACACTATCGACAACACCACCAACTTTAGTATCATCTGCAAATTTACTCACCCACCCTTCTGTGCCTTCCTCTAGGTCATTGATAAAAATGACAAACAGCAACGGCCCCAGAACAGATCCTTGTGGTACTCCACTTGTGACTGTACTCCATTCTGAACATTTCCCATCAACCACCACCCTCTGTCTTCTTTCAGCTAGCCAATTTCTGATCCACATCTCTAAATCACCCTTAATCCCCAGCCTCCGTATTTTTTGCAATAGCCTACCGTGGGGAACCTTATCAAACGCTTTGCTGAAATCCATATACACCACATCAACTGCTCTACCCTCGTCTACCTGTTCAGTCACCTTCTCAAAGAACTCAATAAGGTTTGTGAGGCATGACCTACCCTTCACAAAGCCATGCTGAATATCCCTGATCATATCATTCCTATCTAGATGATTATAAATCTTGTCCCTTATAATCCCCTCCAAGACTTTACCCACTACAGACGTGAGGCTCACCGGTCTATAGTTGCCGGGGTTGTCTCTGCTCCCCTTTTTGAACAAAGGGACCACATTTGCTGTCCTCCAGTCCTCTGGCACTATTCCTGTAGCCAATGATGACATAAAAAACTTCTTTGGTAAACCATGGTTCCCTCGCTCGGCACCTTCCTCCCTGACTGACCGGTACATACTTATCAAGAACACGCAGTAGCTGATCCTTGAACAAGCTCCACTTATCCAGTGTGTCCAACACTTGCAGCCTACCTCTACACCTTATCCCCCCCAAGTCACGTCTAATGGCATCATAATTTCCCTGCCCCCAGCTATAACTCTTGCCCTGTGGTGTATACTTATCCCTTTCCATCCTTAACGTAAACGACACCGAATTGTGGACACTGTCCCCAAAGTGCTCACCTACCTCCAAATCCAATACCTGGCCTGGTTCGTTACCCAAAACCAAATCCATTGTGGCCTCGCCTCTTGTTGGCCTGTCAACAAACTGTGTCAGGAAACCCTCCTGCACACACTGTAGAAAAAACGACCCA
Organism: Scyliorhinus torazame; assembly: GCF_047496885.1. NCBI lineage: Eukaryota > Metazoa > Chordata > Chondrichthyes > Carcharhiniformes > Scyliorhinidae > Scyliorhinus > Scyliorhinus torazame. The sequence continues at coordinate 133,348,527 of NC_092718.1, forward strand.
TCTAATGTACTCGAACTATATCTTTTCCAGTCAATATTTGGAAAGTTAAAGTCTCCCATAATAACTACCCTGTTACTTTCGCTCTTATCCAGGATCATCTTCGCCATCCTTTCCTCTACATCCCTAGAGCTATTTGGAGGCCTATAGAAGACTCCCAACAGTGTGACCTCTCCTTTCATGTTTCTAACCTCAGCCCATACTACCTCGGAAGATGAGTCCCCATCTAGCATCCTCTCCGCCACCGTAATACTGCTCTTGACTAGCAGCGCCACACCTCCCCCTCTTTTGCCTCCTTCTCTGAGCTTACTAAAACACCTAAACCCCGGAACCTGCAACATCCATTCCTGTCCCTGCTCTATCCATGTCTCCGAAATGGCCACAACATCGAAGTCCCAGGTACCAACCCATGCTGCCAGTTCCCCTACCTTATTTCGTATACTCCTGGCATTGAAGTAGACACACTTCAAACCACCTACCTGAACACTGGCCCCCCTCCTGCGACGTCAAATCTGAGCTCCTGACCTCTATACTCTCATTCTCCCTTACCCTAAAACTACAATCCAGGTTCCCATGCCCCTGCTGCATTAGTTTAAACCCCCCCAAAGAGCACTAACAAATCTCCCCCCCAGGATATTTGTGCCCCGCAGGTTCAGATGTAGACCATCCTGTCTGTAGAGGTCCCACCTTCCCCAGAAAGAGCCCCAGTTATCCAGAAATCTGAATCCCTCCCGCCTGCACCATCCCTGTAGCCACGTGTTTAATTGCTCTCTCTCCCTATTCCTCATCTCACTATCACGTGGCACGGGCAACAACCCAGAGATAACAACTCTGTTTGTTCTAGTTCTGAGCTTCCATCCTAGCTCCCTGAAAGCCTGCCTGACATCCTTATCCCCTTTCCTACCTATGTCGTTCGTGCCAATGTGGACCATGACTTGGGGCTGCTCCCCCTCCCCCTTGAGGACCCGGAAAACACGATCCGAGACATCACGTACCCTTGCACCTGGGAGGCAACATACCAAACGTGAGTCTCTCACGCTCCCACAAAATCTCCTATCTGTGCCCCTGACTATCGAGTCCCCAATTACTAATGCTCTGCTCCTCTCCCCCCTTCCCTTCTGAGCAACAGGGACAGACTCCGTGCCAGAGGCCCGTACCCCATGGCTTACCCCTGGTAAGTACCCCCCCCCCACAAGTATCCAAAGCGGTATACTTGTTTCTCAGGGGAACGACCGCAGGGGATCCCTGCACTGACTGTTTTTTCCCAGTCCCTCTTACAGTTACACACTGACTCTCACTGGGGTACGGGTTCTACACACACTGACTCTCACTGGGATACGCCGCACACACACTGACTCTCACTGGGATACGCCGCACACACACTGACTCTCACTGGGATACGCTCCACACACACTGACTCTCACTGGGATACATCCCACACACACAGACTCTCACTGGGATACGCCGCACACACACTGACTCTGACTGGGATACGCCGCACACACACTGACTCTCACTGGGATACGCTGCACACACACTGACTCTCACTGGGATACGCTCCACACACACTGACTCTCACTGGGGTACGGGTTCTACACACACTGACTCTCACTGGGATACGCCGCACACACACTGACTCTCACTGGGATACGCCACACACACACTGACTCTCACTGGGATACGCTCCACACACACTGACTCTCACTGGGATATGGGTTCCACACACACTGACTCTCACTGGGATATGGGTTCCACACACACTGACTCTCACTGGGATACGCCGCACACACACGACTCTCACTGGGATACGCCCCACACACACTGACTCTCACTGGGATACGCCGCACACACACGACTCTCACTGGGATACGCCCCACACACACTGACTCTCACTGGGATACGCCCCACACACACTGACTCTCACTGGGATACGCCCCACACACACTGACTCTCACTGGGATACGCCCCACACACACTGACTCTCACTGGGATACGCCCCACACACTGACTCTCACTGGGATACGCCCCACACACACTGACTCTCACTGGGATACGCCCCACACACACTGACTCTCACTGGGGTACTGGTTCCACACACACGGACTCTCACTGGTGTACAGGTCCCTCACACAATGACTCTCACTGGGGTACGGGTTCCACACACACTGACTCTCACTGGGGTACGGGTTCCACACACACTGACTCTCACTGGGGTACTGGTTCCACACACACTGACTCTCACTGGGGTACGCCCCACACACACTGACTCTCACTGGGGTACGGGTCCCACACACACGGACTCTCACTGGGATACGCCCCACACACACTGACTCTCACTTGGATACGCCCCACACACACTGACTCTCACTGGGATACGGGTCCCACACACATGGACTCTCACTGGGATACGCCCCACACACACTGACTCTCACTGGGGTACTGGTTACACACACACTGACTCTCACTGGGGTACAGGTCCCTCACACAATGACTCTCACTGGGGTACGGGTTCCACACACACTGACTGTCTCTGGGGTACGGGTTCCACACACACTGACTCTCACTGGGATATGGGTTCCACACACACTGACTCTCACTGGGGTACGTCCCACACACACGGACTCTCACTGGGATACGGGTCCCACACACACTGACTCTCACTGGGGTACAGGTCCCACACACACTGACTCTCACTTGAGTTCCACACAGAAACCGGGTTCGGACAGGTCGAGCTGCCTTTTGCTTACCTCCAGGGTTCCTACGAAGGATGAGTTTGCGAATTTCATCATACACAAAGATCAGGAAACTATAGGGGAAGGCACAAAACCACCAATTCGGCCTAAGTGTAAAAGGGAGAGTGTTAGAGCTGCGACTGAGATAAACCTGAGTAGATGTAGCTCCTCCGACATCCATGCAATGTCGCAAAATCCCAGAGAGCCAATGAGGTGGTACCATTGTTGAAAGGGTGCATTCCATTGATGCACAGCCAGATCCCACATAAAAGACGAACAAGAAAAAAATCTCTTTGTAAGAATGATATTTGAAGATTAATGGTCCTAATCAGCAGCGAGCAGTTTTATATTCACCTGGCAGCATCTAAGTCACATTAATGCCCCATCGAATAGTCAAAACGCTGACAGTACAGCACTCCCTCAGTACTGACCCTCTGACAGTGCAGCGCTCCCTCGGTACTGACCCTCTGACAGTATAGCACTCCCTCAGTACTGACCCTCTGACAGTGCAGCGCTCCCTCGGTACTGACCCTCTGACAGTATAGCACTCCCTCAGTACTGACCCTCTGATAGTGCAGCACTCCTTTAGTACTGACCCTCTGACAATGCAGCACTCCCTCAGTACTGACCCTCTGATAGTGCAGCACTCTCTCAGTACTGACCCTCTGACAGTGCAGCACTCCCTCAGTACTGATCCTCTGATAGTGCAGCACTCTCTCAGTACTGACCCTCTGACAGTGCGGCACTCCCTCAGTACTGACCCTCTAACAGTGCAACGCTCCCTCAGTACTGACCCTCTGACAGTGCAGCACTCCCTCAGTACTGACCCTCTGACTGTGCAGCACTCCCTCAGCACTGACCCTCTGACAGTGCAGCTCTCTCAGTACTGACCCTCTGACAGTGCAGAACTCCCTCAGTACTGACCCTCCAACAGTGCAGCACTCCCACAGTATTGACCCACTGACAGTGCCGCACTCCCTCAGTACTGACCCTCTGACAGTGCGGCACTCCCTCAGTACTGACCCTCTGATAGTGCAGCACTCTCAGTACTGACCCTCTGACAGTGCGGCACTCCCTCAGTACTGACCCTCTAACAGTGCAACGCTCCCTCAGTATTGACCCTCTGACAGTGCAGCACTCCCTCAGTACTGACCCTCTGACAGTGCAGCGCTCCCTCGGTACTGACCCTCTGACAGTGCAGCGCTCCCTCGGTACTGAACCACTGACAGAGTAGCGCTCCCTCAGTACTGACCCTCTGACAGTATAGCACTCCCTCAGTACTGACCCTCTGACAGTGCAGCGCTCCCTCGGTACTGACTCTCCGACAGTGCAGCGCTCCCTCGGTACTGAACCAGTGACAGAGTAGCGCTCCCTCAGTACTGACCCTTTGATAGTGCAGTACTTCCTCAGTACTGACCCTCTGATAGTGCAGCACTCCCTCAGTACTGACCCTCTGACAGTGCAGCACTCCCTCAGTACTGACCCTCTGACAGTGCAGTACTCCTTTAGTACTGACCCTCTGACAATGCAGCACTCCCTCAATACTGACCCTCTGACAGTGCAACGCTCCCTCAGTACTGACCCTCTGACAGTGCGGCACTCCCTCAGTACTGACCCTCTGACAGTGCAGCACTCCCTCAGTACTGATCCTCTGATAGTGCAGTACTCCCTCAGTACTGATCCTCTGATAGTGCAGTACTCCCTCAGTACTGACCCTCTGATAGTGCAGCACTCCCTCAGTACTGACCCTCTGACAGTGCAGTACTCCTTTAGTACTGACCCTCTGACAATGCAGCACTCCCTCAGTACTGACCCTCTGATAGTGCAGCACTCCCTCAGTACTGACCCTCTGACAGTGCAACGCTCCCTCAGTACTGACCCTCTGACAGTGCAGCGCTCCCTCAGCACTGACCCTCTGACAGTGCAGCACTCCCTCAGTACTGACCCTCTGACAGTGCAGTACTCCTTTAGTACTGACCCTCTGACAATGCAGCACTCCCTCAATACTGACCCTCTGACAGTGCAACGCTCCCTCAGTACTGACCCTCTGACAGTGCGGCACTCCCTCAGTACTGACCCTCTGACAGTGCAGCACTCCCTCAGTACTGATCCTCTGATAGTGCAGTACTCCCTCAGTACTGATCCTCTGATAGTGCAGTACTCCCTCAGTACTGACCCTCTGATAGTGCAGCACTCCCTCAGTACTGACCCTCTGACAGTGCAGTACTCCTTTAGTACTGACCCTCTGACAATGCAGCACTCCCTCAGTACTGACCCTCTGATAGTGCAGCACTCCCTCAGTACTGACCCTCTGACAGTGCAACGCTCCCTCAGTACTGACCCTCTGATAGTGCAACGCTCCCTCAGTACTGACCCTCTGACAGTGCAGCGCTCCCTCAGCACTGACCCTCTGACAGTGCAGCACTCCCTCAGTACTGATCCTCTGACAGTGCAGCACTCCCTCAGCACTGACCCTCTGACAGTGCAGCACTCCCTCAGTACTGATCCTCTGACAGTGCAGCACTCCCTCAGTCCTGACCCTCTGACAGTGCAGTACTCCCTCAGTACTGATCCTCTGACAGTGCAGCACTCCCTCAGCACTGACCCTCTGACAGTGCAGCACTCCCTCAGTACTGACCCTCTGACAGTGCAGCTCAGTACTGACCCTCAGTACGGTGTTCCTGAAGTAGAAATGGACAGGCCAGTGTCTATGCGACAGACATTCCCCATTGATCTGAAGACCTGTTAGCGCAGGGTTCTGAGTCTCGGCTGGAATTATACTTACTTGAGAGGGTACATCCTGAGGGCGATATCCATCCCAGGACAGTATGAGAGTAATGCAGCTAAAGCAGTCTCCTCAAACAGACCAAAAATCAGGATCTTGTTCCTGGAGGAAAAGAGCATCTTTTAGACAGGGTTATGGGTGAAAGTGCAATTTGATTCAGCTTTCTGCTTCTTTCAGCTCCCCTCTCTCTCTCCCCACCCCTCTTTATCTCACTGTGCTTCAACTCCTCTCTCCCCATCTTTCTGTGCCTCTCTATTTCTCTCTTTCCCATTGCCTCTCTCCATCTCACTCCACTTCTTTTTCTTTGTCCCTCTATCACTCCCTACGCCAGTTTCAGTGTCTCCCTCACTCTCCTTTTCCCTCCTCATTGCCCTCGCCTTCTCTGTCTCTGACGCCACCTCCTTTTCCCTCTCCATCTCCCTCTGGGCCTCCCTCTTCCTTTCCCTCACTCTGTCATTCTGAATCACTCTTTAGGTTGCACTCACCCTCCCAGAAATGATTCTCCCTCCACCCATCAGTTGATGCTGCTGTCAGTGCCGCGCTCTCTCAGTGCTGCTGTCTCACCTCATGCCTTGCTGGAATATGGAGTTCCTTCTCGTCTTACAGATCACCAGATCGGCCCATTGAACCACCACAATACTGACAAAGAATGCCGTGTGACAGGTAAATTCCACAATCTTCCTCTGTTCATATGTCTGAGTGGAAAGAGCAGAAAATGGATCACAAAATCGGATCATGAACAAAGTCACATTGTGAGCTCAAAGAGCGAGTGATTGTGAAGAAGGAGATCTGAATGACACTCCCACGGCAGGTACAGCACGGGGTTAGATACAGAGTAAATCTCCCTCTACACTGTCCCCATCAAACACTCCCACGGCAGGTACAGCACGGGGTTAGATACAGAGTAAATCTCCCTCTACACTGTCCCCATCAAACACTCCCAGGGCAGGTACAGCGCGGGGTTAGGTACAGAGTAAATCTCCCTCTACACTGTCCCCATCAAACACGCCCTGGACAGGTACAGCACGGGGTTAGATACGGAGTAAATCTCCCTCTACACTGTCCCCATCAAACACTCCCAGGACAGGTGCAGCACGGGGTTAGATACAGAGTAAATCTCCCTCTACACTGTCCCCATCAAACACTCCCAGGACAGGTACAGCACGGGGTTAGATACGGAGTAAATCTCCCTCTACACTGTCCCCATCAAACACTCCCAGGACAGGTACAGCACAGGGTTAGATACAGAGTAAATCTCCCTCTACACTGTCCCCATCAAACACTCCCAGGACAGGTACAGCACGGGGTTAGATACAGAGTAAAGCTCCCTCTACACTGTCCCCATCAAACACTCCCAGGACAGGTACAGCATGGGGTTAGATACAGAGTAAATCTCCCTCTCCACTGTCCCCATCAAACACGCCCAGGACAGGTACAGCACGGGGTTAGATACTGAGTAAATCTCCCTCTACACTGTCCGCATCAAACACTCCCAGGACAGGTACAGAACGCTGTTGGGCACAAACTAAATCTCCCACTACACTGTCCCCATCAAACACTCCCAGGGCAGGTACAGAACGCTTTTGGGCACAAACTAAATCTCCCACTACACTGTCCCCATCAAACACTCCCAGTACAGGTACAGCACAGGGGAAGATACAGAGTAAAGCTCCCTCTACACTGTCCCCATCAAAGACTCCCAGGGCAGGTACAGAACGCTGTTGGGCACAAACTAAATCTCCCACTACACTGTCCCCATCAAACACTCCCAGGACAGGTACAGCACAGGGTTAGATACAGAGTAAATCTCCCTCTCCACTGTCCCCATCAAACACTCCCAGTACAGGTACAGCATGGGGTTAGATACAGAGTAAATCTCCCACTACACTGTCCCCATCAAACACTCCCAGTACAGGTACAGCACGGGGTTAGATACAGAGTAAATCTCCCTCTACACTGTCCCCATCAAACACTCCCAGTACAGGTACAGCACGGGGTTAGATACAGAGTAAATCTCCCACTACACTGTCCCCATCAAACACTCCCAGGACAGGTACAGCACGGGGTTAGATACAGAGTAAATCTCCCTCTACACTGTCCCCATCAAACACTCCCAGTACAGGTACAGCACGGGGTTAGATACAGAGTAAATCTCCCACTACACTGTCCCCATCAAACACTCCCAGGACAGGTACAGCACGGGGTTAGATACAGAGTAAAGCTCCCTCTACACTGTCCCCATCAAACACTCCCAGTACAGGTACAGCACGGGGTTAGATACAGAGTAAAGCTCCCTCTACACTGTCCCCATCAAACACTCCCAGGACTGGTACAGCACATTGTTGGATACAGAGTAAATCTCCCTCCACACTGTCCCCATCACACACTCCAGGACAAGTAAAGCACGAGGTTTGATACAGAATAAAGCTCTCTATAACCCACTCCCTGTGGGATCTTTTTTGCTGCAATAGCTGCCTATTCGCAGGAGAATTTCCAAACTCCTGTGTTGTAACCTGCCTGCTTACCATTGGCTTGGGACTAATGACAATCCCACAATCCTGTGGGAGTATGAGCTTCCCCAATGAGGGGGGCGGAGAAATCATTAACAGACTCCCTGTATAAGTAAAGCTGGCCTGTTTGGAACCAGCAGGAAGGAGTGTGCAGCAAGGAAAGTTGCTGCTGCTAGTGTGCAAATGTTATTGTAAATAAATGTTATTTCTTTATATCCTTGAAACTCGTGCTGGATTCTTCGTGGCCCTCACAAAACCCTGTTATCACTGTTCACATTCATTTTATATTGTAGCCCCACCTCACTGACTCCCAACCCACTCATAGTTCAGGTGATAACACATTAGGCTGGATTGAAGATTGGCTGACTGGGATAAAACAGAGAGTATGAATAATTGGTGATTTTTCTGATTGGCAGGATGTGACAAGTGGAGCCCTGCAGGGGTCTGTACTGGGACCGCAACTTCTTACAATTTCTATCAATGACTTTGATGAGGGGAGTGAAGACATGGCAGCTAAATTTGCAGATGTTACAATGATAGGTAGGAAAGTATGTTGTGAAGAAGACATGAGGGATTTGCAGATGATATAAATAGGTTAAGTGAGTGGACAAAAAGCTGGCGGATGGAATATAATGTGGGAAAGTGTCAGTTTTTCACTTTTGCAAGAAGAATAAAAAAGCAGAGTGTTACTAAAATGCTTGCAGAATTCCGAGGTGCGGAGGGATCTGGGCATGAGTCACAATAGGTTAGTGTGTAGGTGTAGCAAGTAATCAAGAAGGAAACAAAATGTTATCCTTTATTATGAGAGCAATTAAACATAAATGTATGAATTTTATACTTCAATTATACAGGGCATTGGTAGGGCAGCATGGGGTCCCAGGTTCGATCCCGGCTCGAGGTCACTGTCCGTGCGGAGTTTGCACTTTCTCCCCGTGTCTGCGTGGGTTTCACCCCCACAACCCACAGATGTGCAGGGTAGGTGGATTGAACATACTAAATTGCCCCTTAATTGGAAAAAATGAATTGGGTACTCTAAATTTCCTCCTGCAGGATGTTTGAGGTGAGGGATGCAGTTAGTGTCCCTGCTGATTTTACCTGCAGGAAGTGCAGCCATCTCCAGCTCCTCCAAGACCGAGTTAGGGAACTGGAGCTGGAGTTGGAAGAACTTCGGATCATTCGGGAGGCAGAAGGGGTCATAGATAGCAGCTTCAGGGAATTAGTTATACCAAAGATTGGAGATAGGTGGGTAACTGTAAGAGGGACTGGGAAAAAGCAGTCAGTGCAGGGATCCCCTGCGGTCGTTCCCCTGAGAAACAAGTATACCGCTTTGGATACTTGTGGGGGGGACGACTTACCAGGGGTAAGCCATGGGGTACGGGCCTCTGGCACGGAGTCTGTCCCTGTTGCTCAGAAGGAAAGGGGGGAGAGGAGCAGAGCATTAGTAATTGGGGACTCTATAGTCAGGGGCACAGATAGGAGATTTTGTGGGAGCGTGAGAGACTCACATTTGGTATGTTGCCTCCCAGGTGCAAGGGTACGTGATGTCTCGGATCGTGTTTTCCGGGTCCTTAGGGGGGAGGGGGAGCAGCCCCAAGTCGTGGTCCACATTGGCACTAACGACATAGGTAGGAAAGGGGACAAGGATGTCAGGCAGGCTTTCAGGGAGCTAGGATGGAAGCTCAGAACTAGAACAAACAGAGTTGTTATCTCTGGGTTGTTGCCCGTGCCACGTGATAGTGAGATGAGGAATAGGGAGAGAGAGCATTTAAACACGTGGCTACAGGGATGGTGCAGGCGGGAGGGATTCAGATTTCTGGATAACTGGGGCTCTTTCTGGGGAAGGTGGGACCTCTACAGACAGGATGGTCTACATCTGAACCTGAGGGGCACAAATATCCTGGGGGGGAGATTTGTTAGTGCTCTTTGGGGGGGTTTAAACTAATGCAGCAGGGGCATGGGAACCTGGATTGTAGTTTTAGGGTAAGGGAGAATGAGAGTATAGAGGTCAGGAGCAGAGATTTGACGTCGCAGGAGGGGGCCAGTGTTCAGGTAGGTGGTTTGAAGTGTGTCGACTTCAATGCCAGGAGTATACGAAACAAGGTAGGGGAACTGGCAGCATGGGTTGGTACCTGGGACTTCGATGTTGTGGCCATTTCGGAGACATGGATAGAGCAGGGACAGGAATGGATGTTGCAGGTTCCGGGGTTTAGGTGTTTTAGTAAGCTCAGAGAAGGAGGCAAAAGAGGGGGAGGTGTGGCGCTGCTAGTCAAGAGCAGTATTACGGTGGCAGAGAGGATGCTAGATGGGGACTCTTCTTCCAAGGTAGTATGGGCTGAAGTTAGAAACAGGAAAGGAGAGGTCACCCTGTTGGGAGTTTTTTATAGGCCTCCTAATAGTTCTAGGGATGTAGAGGAAAGGATGGCGAAGATGATTCTGGATAAGAGCGAAAGTAACAGGGTAGTTATTATGGGAGACTTTAACTTTCCAAATATTGACTGGAAAAGATATAGTTCGAGTACAATAGATGGGTCGTTTTTTGTACAGTGTGTGCAGGAGGGTTTCCTGAAACAATATGTTGACAGGCCAACAAGAGGCGAGGCCACGTTGGATTTGGTTTTGGGTAATGAACCAGGCCAGGTGTTGGATTTGGAGGTAGGAGAGCACTTTGGGGACAGTGACCACAATTCGGTGACGTTTACGTTAATGATGGGAAGGGATAAGTATACACCGCAGGGCAAGAGTTATAGCTGGGGGAAGGGAAATTATGATGCCATTAGACGTGACTTGGGGGGGATAAGGTGGAGAAGTAGGCTGCAAGTGTTGGGCACACTGGATAAGTGGGGCTTGTTCAAGGATCAGCTACTGCGTGTTCTTGATAAGTATGTACCGGTCAGACAGGGAGGAAGGCGTCGAGCGAGGGAACCGTGGTTTACCAAGGAAGTGGAATCTCTTGTTAAGAGGAAGAAGGAGGCCTATGTGAAGATGAGGTGTGAAGTTTCGGTTGGGGCGATGGATAGTTACAAGGTAGCGAGGAAGGATCTAAAGAGAGAGCTAAGACGAGCAAGGAGGGGACATGAGAAGTATTTGGCAGGAAGGATCAAGGAAAACCCAAAAGCTTTCTATAGGTATGTCAGGAATAAGCGAATGACTAGGGAAAGAGTAGGACCAGTCAAGGACAGGGATGGGAAATTGTGTGTGGAGTCTGAAGAGATAGGCGAGATACTAAATGAATATTTTTCGTCAGTATTCACTCAGGAAAAAGATAATGTTGTGGAGGAGAATGCTGAGCCCCAGGCTAATAGAATAGATGGCATTGAGGTACGTAGGGAAGAGGTGTTGGCAATTCTGGACAGGCTGAAAATAGATAAGTCCCCGGGACCTGATGGGATTTATCCTAGGATTCTCTGGGAGGCCAGGGAAGAGATTGCTGGACCTTTGGCTTTGATTTTTATGTCATCATTGGCTACAGGAATAGTGCCAGAGGACTGGAGGACAGCAAATGTGGTCCCTTTGTTCAAAAAGGGGAGCAGAGACAACCCCGGCAACTATAGACCGGTGAGCCTCACGTCTGTAGTGGGTAAAGTCTTGGAGGGGATTATAAGAGACAAGATTTATAATCATCTAGATAGGAATAATATGATCAGGATAGTCAGCATGGCTTTGTGAAGGGTAGGTCATGCCTCACAAACCTTATTGAGTTCTTTGAGAAGGTGACTGAACAGGTAGACGAGGGTAGAGCAGTTGATGTAGTGTATATGGATTTCAGCAAAGCGTTTGATAAGGTTCCCCACGGTAGGCTATTGCAAAAAATACGGAGGCTGGGGACTGAGGGTGATTTAGAGATGTGGATCAGAAATTGGCTAGCTGAAAGAAGACAGAGGGTGGTGGTTGATGGGAAATGTTCAGGATGGAGTACAGTCACAAGTGGAGTACCACAAGGATCTGTTCTGGGGCCGTTGCTGTTTGTCATTTTTATCAATGACCTAGAGGAAGGCGCAGAAGGGTGGGTGAGTAAATTTGCAGACGATACTAAAGTCGGTGGTGTTGTCGATAGTGTGGAAGGATGTAGCAGGTTACAGAGGGATATAGATAAGCTGCAGAGCTGGGCTGAGAGGTGGCAAATGGAGTTTAATGTAGAGAATTGTGAGGTGATTCACTTTGGAAGGAATAACAGGAATGCGGAATATTTGGCTAATGGTAAAGTTCTTGAAAGTGTGGATGAGCAGAGGGATCTAGGTGTCCATGTACATAGATCCCTGAAAGTTGCCACCCAGGTTGATAGGGTTGTGAAGAAGGCCTATGGAGTGTTGGCCTTTATTGGTAGAGGGATTGAGTTCCGGAGTCGGGAGGTCATGTTGCAGCTGTACAGAACTCTGGTACGGCCGCATTTGGAGTATTGCGTACAGTTCTGGTCACCGCATTATAGGAAGGACGTGGAGGCTTTGGAGCGGGTGCAGAGGAGATTTACCAGGATGTTGCCTGGTATGGAGGGAAAATCTGATGAGGAAAGGCTGATGGACTTGAGGTTGTTTTCGTTGGAGAGAAGAAGATTAAGAGGAGACTCAATAGAGGCATACAAAATGATCAGGGGGTTGGATAGGGTGGACAGTGAGAGCCTTCTCCCGCGGATGGATATGGCTGGCACGAGGGGACATAACTTTAAACTGAGGGGTAATAGATATAGGACAGAGGTCAGAGGTAGGTTCTTTACGCAAAGAGTAGTGAGGCCGTGGAATGCCCTACCTGCTACAGTAGTGAACTCGCCAACATTGAGGGCATTTAAAAGTTTATTGGATAAACATATGGATGATAATGGTATAGTGTAGGTTAGATGGCTTTTGTTTCGGTGCAACATCGTGGGCCGAAGGGCCTGTACTGCGCTGTATTGTTCTATGTTCTATGTGTGTGGGACCCGTATCCCAGTGAGCATCCGTGTGTGTGGAACCCGTACCCCAGTGAGACTCAGTGTGTGTGGGACCCGTATCCCAGTGAGAGTCATTGTGTGTGGGACCCGTACCCCAGTGAGAGTCCGTGTGTGTGGAACCCGTATCCCAGTGAGAGTCAGTGTGTGTGGAACCCGTATCCCAGTGAGAGTCAGTGTGTGTGGGGCGTATCCCAGTGAGAGTCAGTGTGTGTGCGGTGTATCCCAGTGAGAGTCAGTGTGTGTGCTGCGTATCCCAGTGGGAGTCAGTGTGTGTGGAACCCGTATCCCAGTGAGAGTCAGTGCGTGTGGAACCCGTACCCCAGTGAGAGTCAGTGTGTGTGCGGCCGTGGAATGCCCTACCTGCTACAGTAGTGAACTCGCCAACATTGAGGGCATTTAAAAGTTTATTGGATAAACATATGGATGATAATGGCATAGTGTAGGTTAGATGGCTTTTGTTTCGGTGCAACATCGTGGGCCGAAGGGCCTGTACTGTGCTGTATTGTTCTATGTTCTATGTTCTAAATTTAAGAAATAAAATTATGTCCCCTCGTGACAGCCATTTCCGCCCTGGGGAAAAGTCTCTGGCTATCCACTCTATCCATACCTCTCATCACCTTGTACACCTCTATCAAGCCACCTCTCTTCCTTCTTCGCTCCAGTGAGAAAAGCCCTAGCTCCCTCAACCTTTCTTCATAAGCCATGCCCTCCAGTCCAGGCAGCATCCTGGTAAATCTCTGCACCCTCTCCAAAGCATCCACATCCTTCCTATAATGAGACGACCAGAACTGGACACAATATTCCAAGTGTGGTCCAACTAGGGTTTTACAAAGCTGCAAGCAAAACCTCGCGGCTCTCAAACTCAATCCCCCTGTTAATGAAAGGCAACACACCATACGCCTTCTTAACAACCTTATCAACCTGGATGGCTTTTTGAGGGATCTATGTCTGTACGTGGACCCCAAGATCCCTCTGTTCCTCCACACTTCCAAGAATCCTGCCTTTAACCCTGTATTCAGCATTCAAATTCGACCTTCCAAAATGAATCACTTCTCATTTATCGAGGTTGAACTCCATCTACCACTTCATAGCCCAGCTCTGCATCCTGTCAATCATAGTCTTATCATAGAATTTACAGTGCAGAAGGAGGCCATTCGGCCCATCGAGTCTGCACCGGCTCTTGGAAAGAGCACCCCACCCAAGGTCAACACCTCCACCCTATCCCCACAACCCTACCCAACACTAAGGGCAATTTTGGACACTATGGGCAATTTATCACGGCTAATCCACCTAACCTGCACATCTTTGGACTGTGGGAGGAAACCGGAGCACCCGGAGGAAACCCACGCAGACACGGGGAGGACGTGCAGACTCCTCACAGACAGTGACCCAAGCCGGAATCGAACCTGGGACCCTGGAGCTGTGAAGCAATTGTGCTATCCACAATGCTACCGTGCTGCCCTGTAAATCTCCTGTTGTAACCTGCAACAACCCTCATCACTATCTACAACTCCCTCGACCTTCGTGTCATCGGCAAACTTACTAACCCACCCTTCCACTTCCTCAACCAAGTCATTTAGAAAAACCACAAAGAGCCAGTGCGGTATTCTCCGCCGGCGGGATTCTCCGTTTTGCCAGTGCCTGCGGGTTTCGCGACGGCGTGGGGCTGCCCCACATGGGAAACCCCATTGACTGGCCGTCGTAATGGAGAATCCCGCCGGCGGGTCGAGGCAGAAATGTGGCCCGGCGGAGAATCCCGCCCCAGAGGTCCCAGAACAGATCCCTGCGGGACACCACTGGTCACCGACCTCCAGGCGGAATATTTTCCATCCACTACCACTCGCTGTCTTCTTTCAGCCAACCAATTCTGTATCCAGACAGCCAAATTTCCCTGTATCCCATGCCCCCTAACTTACTGAATGAGCCTACCATGGGGAACCTTATCAAATGCCTTCCTGAAATCCATATCCACCACATCCACTGCCCGATCTTCATCAATGTGTCTCGTCACATCCTCAAAGAATTCAATGAGGCTTGTGAGGCACGACCTGCCCCTCACAAAGCCATGCTGACTATCTTTAATCAAACTATGTTTTTCTAAATAATCATAAATCCTATCTCTCAGAATCCTTTCCAATATTTTGCTCACAACAGACGCAAGACTGATGGGTCTGTAATTCCCAGGGATCTCCCCATTCCCTTTCTTGATCAGGGGAACAACATTCGCCTCCCTCCAATCATCCGGTACTACTCCAGTGGAGAGCGAGGACGCAAAGATCATTGCCGACGGCGCAGCAATCTCCTCCCTCGCTTCTCGTAGTAACCTTGGGTATAAGCCCAGGGAACTTATCTATCCTGATGCTTTTCAGAATTTCCAGCACATCCTCCTTAATATCAACCTGTTCGAATCTATTAACCTGGTTCACGCTGTTCTCATGGGCAACAATGTCCCTCTCTCTAGTGAATACTGAAGCAAAATATTCATTTAGGGCCTCCCCCATCTCCTCAGACTCTAAGCACAAGTTCCCTCCACTATCCCTGATCGGCCCTACTCTCACTCTGATCAGCCTCTTATTTCTCACAGAAGTGTAGAACGCCCTTGGGGTTTTCCCTAATCCTTCCCACCAGGGCTTTTCATGCCCCTTTCTCGCTCGCCTAAGTCTATTTTTGAGTTCCTTCCTGGCTACCTTGTAATACTCAAGAGTTGTGCCAGATACTTGCTTCCTGAACCTTGCGTAAGCTTCCTTCTTCCTCTTTTTAAAAAAAAAATATATTTTATTGAAATTTTTTTCCAAACAACAATTTTTCCCTCTTACAAAGCAAACAAAACAATAACAAAACAGAAATTTTTAACAATACACAGGTAACAAAACCCCATTGTCTATTGACCTAAACTAAACTAACCCCCCCCCCCCTTCCCCCTGGGTTGCTGCTGCTGGTCATCTGTCTTCCCTCTAACGTTCCCCTAGGTAGTCGAGAAATGGCTGCCACCGCCTGGTGAACCCTTGAGCCGATCCTCTCAGGGCAAACTTTATCTGCTCCAGTTTAATGAACCCCGCCATATCATTTACCCAGGCCTCCAGTCCGGGGGGTTTCGCCTCCTTCCACATGAGTAGGATCCTGCGCCGGGCTACTAGGGACGCAAAGGCCACAACGTCGGCCTCTTTCGCCTCCTGCACTCCCGGCTCATCCGCTACTCCAAATAGAGCTAACCCCCAGCCTGGTTTGACCCGGGCCTTCACCACCCGCAAAATCACTCCCGTCACTCCCTTCCAATACCCTTCCAGTGCCGGACACGCCCAAAACATATGTGCGTGGTTTGCCGGGCTCCCGCTGCACCTCCCACATTTGTCCTCCACTCCAAAGAACCTGCTCACTCTTGCCCCCGTTATGTGTGCTCTATGTAGCACCTTAAATTGAATCAGGCTAAGCCTGGCGCATGAGGAAGAGGAATTTACCCTGTTTCGGGCATCAGCCCACATACCCTCCTCTATCTCCTCCCCTAATTCTTCTTCCCACTTTCCTTTTAGTTCGCCCACCGACTCCTCCCCCTCTTCCCTCATCTCTCGGTAAATCTCTGACACCTTGCCCTCTCCGACCCACACCCCTGAAAGCACCCTGTCCTGTATCCCCTGTGTCGGGAGCAACGGAAATTCCCTCACCTGTTGTCTAGTAAATGCCCTCACCTGCATATATCGCAAGAAATTTCCCCGGGGCAACTTATAATTTTCCTCCAATGCTCCCAAGCTCGCAAAAGTCCCATCTATAAATAAATCTCCCACCTTCCTAATTCCCAACTGGTACCAGCTCTGAAATCCTCCATCCATTCTTCCTGGGGCGAACTTATGGTTGTTCCTGATAGGGGACCCCACCAGGGCTCCCCGCACCCCTCTCTGTCGCCTCCACTGTCCCCAGATATTCAGTGTTGCCGCCACCACCGGGTTCGTGGTAAACTTTTTAGGTGAGAGCGGTAGCGGTGCCGTCACCAGCGCCTCTAAACTCGTCCCTTTACAGGACTTTCTCTCCAGTCTTTTCCACGCCGCTCCCTCGCCCTCCATCATCCATTTACGTATCATTGCCACATTGGCGGCCCAATAGTAATCACCCAAGTTCGGTAGTGCCAGTCCTCCTCTGTCCCTACTACGCTGAAGGAACCCCCACCTTACTCTCGGAACTTTCCCTGCACACACGAAGCTCGTGATGCTCCTATCTATTTTATTAAAAAAGGTCTTGGTGATTAGTATAGGGAGACATTGAAATACAAATAAGAACCTCGGGAGGACCATCATCTTAATTGCTTGCACCCTGCCCGCCAGCGATAGAGGCTGCATGTCCCACCTCTTGAAGTCCTCCTCCATTTGTTCTACCAGCCGTGTCAGATTAAGTCTGTGCAAGGTTCCCCAGCTCCTAGCGATCTGAATCCCCAGGTATCGGAAGTTTCTTTCCACTTTCCTTAGCGGTAAGCCTTCTATCTCTCTACTCTGGTCCCCTGGATGTATCACAAATAATTCACTCTTCCCCATGTTTAGCCTATACCCCGAGAATTCCCCGAACCCCCTCAAAATTCGCATAACCTCTATCATCCCCCCCGCTGGGTCCGACACGTATAACAATAGGTCATTTGCGTATAACGAGACTCGGTGTTCTTCTCCCCCTCTAATCACCCCTCTCCATTTCCTGGAGTCTCTCAACGCCATGGCCAGAGGTTCAATTGCCAACGCGAACAACAATGGAGACAGCGGGCATCCCTGTCTTGTTCCCCTATATAATCGGAAATACTCCGATCTATGTCGACCTGTAACTACGCTTGCCGTTGGAGCCCCATAAAGAAGTCTAACCCAGCTAATAAACCCGTTCCCAAACCCAAACCTCCTTAACACTTCCCATAAATACTCCCACTCCACCCTATCAAATGCCTTCTCTGCGTCCATTGCCGCCACTATCTCTGCCTCCCCCTCCACTGGGGGCATCATTATCACCCCTAATAGTCGTCGCACATTAACATTCAGTTGTCTCCCTTTTACGAACCCTGTCTGGTCTTCGTGCACCAGCCCCGGGACACAGTCCTCTATCCTCGATGCCAGTACCTTTGCCAGCAATTTGGCGTCCACGTTCAATAGTGAAATAGGTCTATAGGACCCACACTGCAACGGATCTTTGTCCCTCTTCAAAATTAGCGATATCGTCGCCTCCGACATCGTCGGGGGTAGAGTCCCCCCCTTCCATGGCCTCATTGAACGTCCTCGCCATCAACGGGGCCAACAAGTCCACATATTTTCTGTAATATTCCACCGGGAACCCGTCTGGCCCCGGGGCCTTCCCTGCTTGCATGCTTCCCAGTCCCTTAATAACCTCGTCCACCTCAATCGGCGCCCCCAGGCCTGCCACCTCCTGCTCCTCCACTTTCGGGAACCTCAATTGGTCCAGGAACTGCCGCATCCCCTCCTCTCCCTCTGGGGGTTGAGACCTATACAGTTCCTCATAGAAGGTCTTGAACACCTCATTTATCTTTCCTGCCCTTCGCACCGTGTCTCCCCTTTCGTCTCTAATTCCTCCTATATCCCTCGCTGCTGCCCTCTTTCGCAGTTGGTGCGCCAACAGGCGACTAGCCTTTTCCCCATATTCATACCTCCTCCCCTGTGCCTTCCTCCACAGTACCTCCGCCTTTCTGGTGGTCAGAAGGTCAAATTCCGTCTGGAGTCGTCTCCTCTCCCTGTACAATTCCTCCTCCGGGGTCTCTGCAAATTCCCTATCCACCCTTAAAATCTCCCCCAGTAATCTTTCCCTTTCCTTGGCCTCTGTTTTCCTTTTGTGGGCCCCAATGGAGATCAGCTCTCCTCTGACTACCGCTTTTAGTGCTTCCCATACCACTCCCACAGGGACCTCGCCGTCGTCATTGACCTCAAGGTATCTCTCAATACACCCCCGCACTCTTGCACACACTCCTTCATCCGCCATCAGTCCCACATCTAATCGCCAGAGTGTTCTCTGCTCCCTTTCCTCTCCTAATTCCAGGTCCACCCAATGTGGGGCATGATCCGAAACTGCTATGGCTGAGTACTCAGCTTCTTCCACCCTAGAGATCAACGACCTTCCCAAAACAAAAAAATCTATTCGGGAGTACACTTTATGAACATGGGAGAAGAAGGAAAACTCCCTAGCCCTAGGTCTAAGAAATCGCCATGGATCCACTCCCCCCATTTGGTCCATAAACCCCTTAAGTACCTTGGCCGCTGCCGGCCTTATTCCGGTCCTTGAGCTGGATCTATCTAGCCCCGGGTCCAGCACCGTATTAAAGTCCCCTCCTAAAATCAAGTTTCCTACCTCCAGGTCCGGTATACGCCCCAGCATCCGTCTCATAAATCCCGCATCGTCCCAGTTTGGGGCATACACATTAACCAACACAACCTCCATTCCCTCCAGCCTGCCACTCACCATTACATATCTACCTCCGCTATCTGCTACAATGTTCTTTGCTTCAAATGCTACCCGTTTCCCCACCAAAATGGCCACCCCTCTATTCTTTGCGTCCAGTCCTGAGTGGAACACCTGTCCCACCCATCCTTTCCTTAGCCTAACTTGGTCCGCCACCTTTAGGTGCGTCTCTTGGAGCATAACCACGTCAGCCCTTAGTCCTTTCAAATGCGCGAGCACTCGGGCCCTTTTTAATCGGTCCGTTCAGGCCTCTCACGTTCCACGTGATCAGCCTCACTAGGGGGCTACCCTCCCGTGTCGACTAGCCATTACCTTCTCTAGGCCAGTCCCATATCCCGCCTCCGCGCTCCCGCTCGCTCCCCCAGCGTCGCACACCATCCCCGCCCACCCACTCTTTAGCCATTTCCTTTTGGATTTCCGCAGCAGCAACCCAGTTGTCCACCCCCCCCCCCCCCACTCCCCCTCCCTCCCCCCTTCCCGCTAGATCTCTTTCTAGCATGATTGCTCCCCCCATATTACTTCCGTAAGTCAGCTGACTTCAACTGACCCCGGCTACTCCTGCTCGCTCCTCGACCCCCCCGGTGTGAGGGAACTCCCATCCGCCTTGCGCCTGTCTTCCCGCCTTATTCTTTCTGGCGCGGGAACATCCCTTTACCTGACCCGCCTCTTATGGCGCAGCTCCCTTTCCCCTCCCCCTCCCCTTCCCCATTCTCCAACTATGTCCCGTCTTTCCCCCCTCACCGGCGCCCACATTTCCCCAATGTCTCCCCCCTTCCCAATTTACTTCTCAATTAACTTCAACCATAACATTAACAATAACATTTCCTGCAGCATCAGTCCCTCAGTTCCGATCCAATTTCTCTTCTTTGATGAAGGTCCATGCTTCCTCCGCCGTCTCGAAATAATAGTGTCTCTCCTGATACGTGACCCATAGTCTTGCCGGCTGCAGCATCCCGAACTTCACCTTCCTTTTATGCAACACCTCTTTGGCTCGGTTGAAGCTCGCCCTCCTTCTCGCCACCTCCGCACTCCAATCCTGGTATACCCGTACCACTGCATTCTCCCATCTGCTACTCCGCACCTTTTTAGCCCATCTCAGGACCTCTTCTCTATCCTTAAGGCAGTAAAATCGCACGATTATCGCCCTCGGTGGTTCTCCCGCTTTTGGTCTTCTCGCCGGGATCCGACCTGCCCACTCCACCTCCATGGGGCCCGCAGGGGCCTCAGCACCCATCAGTGAGCTCAGCATCGTACTTGCGTACGCTCCACAGTCCACTCCTTCCACACCCTCAGGGAGACCCAGTATCCGAAGGTTCTTCCTTCGCGCTCCGTTTTCTAGGGCTTCGATCCTTTCAGTACACTCTTTACGAAGTGCCTCGTGCGTCTGTGTCTTAACCGCCAGGCCCAGGATCTCGTCCTCAATATCTGTCATCTTCTGCTCCACCACGCGGAGCTCAGTCTCCTGGGTCTTTAATGTCTCCTTGAGCCCCTCAATTGCCTGTAGCAACGGGGTCAGCACCTCCCTCTTCAGCAGCTCCACGCACCGTCTCACAATTTCATCCTGCTCAGGCCCCCATGTCGCCTGCGCTTTCTCCGCCGCCATCTTGTACTTCTCTCTTTCTGACCCTTTGGTCGACGATTCCTCGCGCTGCAGCCGCCGCCGCCGGTTTTTTCCTCCTTCGTTTGGGGGGGACTCCCTTCTCACACACCCCACACCGGGTTGCATCGTCGAAAAATTCCCCGTTGGGGCTCTTAAAAGAGCCCGAAGGTCCGTCGG
The DNA here is from genome assembly GCF_047496885.1 of Scyliorhinus torazame. Taxonomy (NCBI): domain Eukaryota; kingdom Metazoa; phylum Chordata; class Chondrichthyes; order Carcharhiniformes; family Scyliorhinidae; genus Scyliorhinus; species Scyliorhinus torazame. The sequence continues at coordinate 133,369,687 of NC_092718.1, forward strand.
AGCTGGAGCCGCCGAAACGTGCGGCTAGCTAGGCATCACCGCAACCGGAAGTCCCTTCAGTGGCCTTGATGAGGTCTTTTCACAGTTGTTCCCTCTGCTGCTAGAATTCACCTTTGATACAGGCCCTCAGGTCAGCTTGCAGCTTTAAGCTTGCCCTTCTCCCGCCTGCATGCTGGAAGCGGCCCTGTTTATCCTGCAGTTGCAGCCAAATCTTTTACTGTTTCTGCCGTGTCTGGCAACCCAGAGACATACCCTTCCTGGGGGACACTGTCGGGGGAATATTGCAGCCTTCTTCCCACACCGGGAAATGGCAAACAAATGCCGTGGGGGCCCTGTAAAAGAGCCCAAAAGTCCGTTCCAAGCAGGAGCTGCCGAATATGCGACCTAGCTCTGCATAGCCGCACCCGGAAGTCATCAGTCCCACATCTAATCGCCAGAGTGTTCTCTGCTCCCTGTCCTCTCCGACTTCCAGGTCCACCCAATGTGGGGCATGATCCGAAACCGCTATGGCTGAGTACTCAGCTTCTTCCACCCTAGAGATCAACGACCTTCCCAACACAAGAAAATCTATCCGGGAGTACACTTTATGGACATGGGAGAAGACAGAAAACTCCCTAGCCCTAGGTCTAAGAAATCGCCATGGATCCACTCCCCCCATTTGGTCCATAAACCCCTTAAGTACCTTGGCCGCTGCCGGCCTTCTTCCGGTCCTTGAGCTGGATCTATCTAGCCCCGGGTCCAGCACCGTATTAAAGTCCCCTCCTAAAATCACGTTTCCTGCCTCCAGGTCCGGTATACGCCCCAGCATCCGTCTCGTGAATCCCGCATCGTCCCAATTTGGGGCATACACATTAACCAACACGACCTCCATTCCCTCCAGCCTACCACTCACCATTACATATCTACCTCCGCTATCTGCTACAATGTTCTTTGCTTCAAATGCTACCCGTTTCCCCACCAAAATGGCCACCCCTCTGTTCTTTGCGTCCAGTCCTGAGTGGAACACCTGTCCCACCCATCCTTTCCTTAGCCTAACTTGGTCCGCCACCTTTAGGTGCGTCTCTTGGAGCATAGCACGTCTGCCCTTAGTCCTTTCAAATGCGCGAGCACTCGGGCCCTTTTTATCGGTCCGTTCAGGCCTCTCACGTTCCACGTGATCAGCCTCACTAGGGAGATACCTGCCCCCCTCCCGTGTCGACTAGCCATTACCTTCTCTAGGCCAGTCCCATATCCCGCCTCCGCGCTCCCGCTCGCTCCCCCAGTGTCGCACACCATCCCCGCCCACCCACTCTTTAGCCATTTCCTTTTGGATTTCCGCAGCAGCAACCCAGTTGTCCCCTTCCCCCCTCGTCCCCCCCCCCCTCCCCGCTAGATCCCTATCTAGCATGATTGCTCCCCCATATCACTTCCGTAAGTCAGCTGACTTCAACTGACCCCGGCTACTCCTGCTCACTCCTCGACCCCCCCCCCCGTGTGGGGGAACTCCCATCCGCCTTGCGCCTGTCTTCCCGCCTTATTCTTTCTGGCGTGGGAACATCCCTTTACCTGACCCGCCTCTTGTGGCGCAGCTCCCTTTCCCCTCCCCCTCTCCTTCCCCGTTCTCCGACTATGTCCCGTCTTTCCCCCCTCACCGGCGCCCACGTTTCCCCAATGTCTCCCCCCTTCCCTGTTTACTTCTCAATTAACTTCCACCGTAACATTAACAAAAACAATAACAACATTTCCTGCAGCATCAGCCCCTCAGTTCCGATCCAATTTCTCCTCTTTGATGAAGGACCATGCTTCCTCCGCCGTCTCGAAATAATAGTGTCTCTCCTGATACGTGACCCATAGTCTTGCCGGCTGCAGCATCCCAAACTTCACCTTCCTTTTATGCAACACCTCTTTGGCTCGGTTGAAGCTCGCCCTCCTTCTCGCCACCTCCGCACTCCAATCCTGGTATATCCGTACCACAGCATTCTCCCATCTGCTACTCCGCACCTTTTTAGCCCATCTCAGGACCTCTTCTCTGTCCTTAAGGCGGTAAAATCGCACGATTATCGCCCTCGGTGGTACTCCCGCTTTTGGTCTTCTCGCCGGGATCCGACCTGCCCACTCCACCTCCATGGGGCCCGCAGGGGCCTCAGCACCCATCAGTGAGCTCAGCATCGTACTTGCGTACGCTCCACAGTCCACTCCTTCCACACCCTCAGGGAGACCTAGTATCCGAAGGTTCTTCCTTCGCGCTCCATTTTCAAGGGCCTCGATCCTTTCAGTACACTTTTTATGAAGTGCCTCGTGCGTCTGAGTCTTAACCGCCAGGCCCAGGATCTCGTCCTCAATATCTGTCACCTTCTGCTCCACCACGCGGAGCTCTGTCTCCTGGGTCTTTAATGTCTCCTTGAGCCCCTCAATTGCCTGTAGCAACGGGGTCAGCACCTCCCTCTTCAGCAGCTCCACGCACCGTCTCACGATTTCATCCTGCTCAGGCCCCCATGTCGCCTGCGCTTTCTCCGCCGCCATCTTGTACTTCTCTCTTTCTGACCCTTTGGTCGACGATTCCTCGCGCTGCAGCCGCCGCCGCCGGTTTTTTCCTCCTTCGTTTGGGGGGGACTCCCTTCTCACACACCCCACACCGGGTTGCGTCGTCCAAAAATTCCCCGTTGGGGCTCTTAAAAGAGCCCGAAGGTCCGTCGGAGCTGGAGCCGCCGAAACGTGCAGCTAGCTAGGCATCACCGCAACCGGAAGTCCCTTCAGTGGCCTTGATGAGGTCTTTTCACAGTTGTTCCCTCTGCTGCTAGAATTCACCTTTGATACAGGCCCTCAGGTCAGCTTGCAGCTTTAAGCTTGCCCTTCCCCCGCCTGCATGCTGGAAGCGGCCCTGTTTATCCTGCAGTTGCAGCCAAATCTTTTACTGTTTCTGCCGTGTCTGGGAACCAAGAGACATACCCTTCCTGGGGGACACTGTCGGGGGAATGCTGCAGCCTTCTTCCCACACCGGGAAATGGCAAACAAATGCCGTGGGGGCCCTGTAACGAGCCCAAAAGTCCGTTCCAAGCAGGAGCTACCGAATATGCGACCTAGCTCTGCATAGCCGCACCCGGAAGTCTTCCTTCTTCCTCTTGACCAGAAGCTCCACTTCTCTTGTCATCCAAGGCTCCTTCGCCTTACCATTCCTTCCTCGTCTCAGTGGGACAAAACTATCCAGCACTCGCAGCAAGTGCTCCTTAAACAAGTGTTGCGCATTTCCCCGAGAACAACTGTTCCCAATTTATGGTCCTCAGCTCCTGAATATATAGTTATAGCTCATGAAATAAGATGGTCAGGAGCATCATGGATAGGGAATTGCCGAGTGACAGGAAACGGAGAGTATTGGTTAATGGATGTGTTTGAGGCTGAAGGAAAGTTTGTGTTGGAGTTCCCCAGGGCTCAGTGTTGGGACACTTGCTTTTTCTGACATATTGTTGACCTAGACCATGGTGTACAGGGGACACTTCTGAAATGTGCAGAGGGTACAAACTCTAAAGAATTGCAAACTGTGAGGAGGGCAGTGTAGAGCTTCAAAAGGACACTGACAAGTTGATGGAGTGTGGGCAGACGGTTGGGAGCTAAAGTCAGTGCGGAGAAAAGTGAAGTCATTTATTTTGGAAGAGTGTAAAATGAGGGATACAAGTCCACAGGAGGTGTGGGAGCAGAGGGACCTGGCTGCATGTCTTTACAACACATTGAAAGGTGGCAGGACAGATTGAGAGCATGCTTAATAGTATTCTGGGCTTTATTAATGGGGGTACAGAGTACAAGAGGAAGGAGATTATGTGAAACATGAATAAGGCACAGGTTTAGCCACAGCTGGAACATTGTGTCCTGTTCGAGGTTCCGCATGATAGGAAAGGTGTAAAGGCATTGGAGGGAGTGCAGATGTGATTGAGGAGAATGGCTCCAGGGATGAGAAACTTCAATTCCGTGGATAGATTGGGGAAGTTGTAACTGATGTCCTTGGAGACCAGAAGGTGGAGTGGGGACTTGACCAAGTTGTTCAAAATCATGGATGTGGATTGGGAGAGGGTGAGGATCGGGACAGGGTGAGTGAGGATCGGGCGAGGGTGAGTGAGGATCGGGCGAGGGTGAGTGAGGATCGGGCGAGGGTGAGTGAGGATCGGGCGAGGGTGAGTGAGGATCGGGCGAGGGTGAGTGAGGATCGGGCGAGGGTGAGTGAGGATCGGGCGAGGGTGAGTGAGGATCGGGCGAGGGTGAGTGAGGATCGGGCGAGGGTGAGTGAGGATCGGGCGAGGGTGAGTGAGGATCGGGCGAGGGTGAGTGAGGATCGGGCGAGGGTGAGTGAGGATCGGGCGAGGGTGAGTGAGGATCGGGCGAGGGTGAGTGAGGATCGGGCGAGGGTGAGTGAGGATCGGGCGAGGGTGAGTGAGGATCGGGCGAGGGTGAGTGAGGATCGGGCGAGGGTGAGTGAGGATCGGGCGAGGGTGAGTGAGGATCGGGCGAGGGTGAGTGAGGATCGGGCGAGGGTGAGTGAGGATCGGGCGAGGGTGAGTGAGGATCGGGCGAGGGTGAGTGAGGATCGGGCGAGGGTGAGTGAGGATCGGGAGAGGGTGAGTGAGGATCGGGAGAGGGTGAGTGAGGATCGGGAGAGGGTGAGTGAGGATCGGGAGAGGGTGAGTGAGGATCGGGAGAGGGTGAGTGAGGATCGGGAGAGGGTGAGTGAGGATCGGGAGAGGGTGAGTGAGGATCGGGAGAGGGTAGGTGAGGATCGGGAGAGAGTAGGTGAGGCTCGGGAAAGGGTGAGGATCGGGAGAGGGTTGCTCGAGTCAATCTGTTACTCACCCATTGTTGTCCGTAACTATCTTCCAGATCATTGACAGATCTGTCGTCCCAATGAAGGCGGATTCCTACCAACTCTTTTGGGAGGAAGCCATTCTCAGCCAGGATAACAAAATAGGCAAAGAATCCTCCCAGTGCCTGGATCATTCCTGAAAAATGGACAGAGATACAGAGAGATTATCGATCTGATCCTGTCACCGTCTCATGTCTCGGATACCAACAGAGGGATTATCAATCTGATTCTCTCTCTGTCTCGAATAGGGATACAGAGGGATTATCAACCAGATTCTCTCTCTGTCTGTCTCGAATAGGGATACAGAGGGATTATCAATCTGATTCTCTCTCTGTCTCGAATAGGGATACAGAGGGATTATCAATCTGATTCTCTCTCTCGGTCTCGAGTAGGGATACAGAGGGATTATCAATCTGATTCTCACTCTCTCAGTCTCGAATAGGGATACAGAGGGATTATCAATCTGATTCTCTCTCTGTCTCGAATAGGGATACAGAGGGATTATCAATCTGATTCTCTCTCTCGCTGTCTCGAATAGGGATACAGAGGAATTATCAATCTGATTCTCTCTCTCTCTGTCTCGAATAGGGATACAGAGGGATTATCAATCTGATTCTCTCTCTCTCTGTCTCGAATAGGTATCCAGAGGGATAATCAATCTGATTCTCTCTCTCCATCTCGAATAGGTATACAGAAGGATTATCAATCTGATTCACTCTCTCTGTCTCGAATAGGGATACAGAGGGATTCTCAATCTGATTCTCTCTCTCTCTTTCTTGAATAGTGATACAGAGGGATTATCAATCTGATTCTCTCTCAGTCTCGAATAGGGATACAGAGGGATTATCAATCTGATTCTCTCTCTCTGTCTCGAATAGGTATCCAGAGGGATTATCAAACTGATTCTCTCTCTCTCTGTCTCGAATAGGGATACAGAGGGATTATCAATCTTATTCTCTCTCTCTCTCAGTCTCGAATAGGGGTACAGAGGGATTATCAAACTGATTCTCTCTCTCTCGGTCTCGAATAGGGATACAGAGGGATTATCAATCTGAATCCCTCTCTCTCAATCTCGAATAGGGATACAGAGGGGTTATCAATCTGATTCTCTCTCTCACTCTAGAATAGGGATACAGAGGTATTATCAATCTGATTCTCTCTCTCTCTGTCTCGAATAGGGATACAGAGGGATTATCAATCTGATTCTCTCTCTCAGTCTCGAATAGGGATACAGAGGGATTATCAATCTAATTCTCTCTCTCTCTGTGTCTCGAATAGGGATACAGAGGGATTATCAATCTGATTCTCTCTCTCAATCTCGAATAGGGATACAGAGGGATTATCAATCTGATTCTCTCTCTCAGTCTTGAATCGGGATACAGAGTGATTATCAATCTGATTCTTTCTCTCTCACTCTAGAATAGGGATACAGAGGTATTATCAATCTGATTCTTTCTCTCTCTGTCTCGAATAGGGATACAGAGGGATTATCAATCTAATTCTCTCTCTCTGTGTCTCGAATAGGGATACAGAGGGATTATCAATCTGATTCTCTCTCTCAATCTCGAATAGGGATACAGAGGGATTATCAATCTGATTCTCTCTCTCAGTCTTGAATCGGGACACAGAGCGATTACCAATCTGATTCTCTCTCTCTCACTCTAGAATAGGGATACAGAGGGATTATCAATCTAATTCTCTCTCTCTGTGTCTCGAACAGGGATACTGAGGGATTATCAATCTGATTCTCTCTCTCAGCCTCGAATAGGGATACACAGGGATTATCAATCTGATTCTCTCTCTCAGTCTCGAATAGGGATACAGAGGGATTATCTAACAGATTCTCTCTCTCTGTCTCGAATAGGGATACAGAGGGATTATCAATCTGATTCTCTCTCTCCCTGTCTCGAATAGGGACGCAGAGGGATTATCAATCTGATTCTCTCTCTCAGTCTCGAATAGGGATACAGAGGGATTATCAATTTCATTCTCTCTCTCTCAGTCTCGAATAGGGAAATGAGACGGATTATCTAACAGATTCTCTCTCTCTGTCTCGAATAGGGACACAGAGGGATTATCAAACTGATTCTCTCTCTCTCTGTCTCGAATAGGGATACAGAGGGATTATCAATCTGATTCTCTCTCTCAGTCTCGAATAGGGATACAGAGGGATTATCAATTTCATTCTCTCTCTCTCAGTCTCGAATAGGGAAATGAGACGGATTATCTAACAGATTCTCTCTCTCTGTCTCGAATAGGGACACAGAGGGATTATCAATCTGATTCTCTCTCTCTCTGTCTCGAATAGGGATACAGAGGGATTATCAATCTGATTCTCTCTCTCTCAATCTCGAATAGGGATACAGAGGGATTATCAATCTGAATCTCTCTTTCTCAATCTCGAATAGGGATACAGAGGGATTATCAATCTGATTCTCTCTCTCTGTCTTGAATAGTGATACAGAGCGATTATCAATCTGATTCTTACTCTCTCAATCTCAAATAGGGATATCGAGGGATTATCAAACTGATTCTCTCTCTCTCTGTCTCGAATAGGGATACAGAGGGATGATCAATCTTATTCTCTCTCTCTCTCAGTCTCGAATAGGGGTACAGAGGGATTAGCAAACTGACTCTCTCTCTCGGTCTCGAATAGGGATCCAGAGGGATTATCAATCTGATTCTCTCTGCCTCGAATAGGGATACAGAGCAATTATCAATCTGATTCTGTCTCTCCATCTCGAATAGGGACACAGAGGGATTATCAATCTGATTATCTCTCTCTGTCTCGAATAGGGACACAGAGGGATTATCAATCTGATTATCTCTCTCTGTCTCGAATAGGGATACAGAGGGATTATCAATCTAATGCTCTCTCTCTCAGTCTCGAATAAGGATACAAAGGTATATCAATCTGATTCTCTCACGCTCTGTCTCGAATAGGGATACAGAGGGATTATCAATCTGATTCTCTCACGCTCTGTCTCGAATAGGGATACAGAGGGATTATCAATCTGATTCTCTCTCTCAGTCTTGAATAGGGATACAGAGGGATTATCAATCTGATTCTCTCTCTCTCAGTCTCGAATATGGATACAGAGGGATTATCTAACAGATTCTCTCTCTCTGTCTCGAATAGGGACACAGAGGGATTATCAATCTGATTATCTCTCTCTGTCTCGAATAGGGATACAGAGGGATTATCAATCTAATGCTCTCTCTCTCAGTCTCGAACAGGGACACAAATGTATATCAATCTGATTCTATCACGCTCTGTCTCGAATTGGGATATAGAGGGATTATCTAACAGATTCTCTCTCTCTGTCTTGAATAGGGACACAGAGGGATTATTAATCTGATTCTCTCTCTCAGTCTCGAATAGGGATACAGAGGTATTATCAATCTGATTCTCTCTCTCTGTCTCGAATAGTGATACAGAGGGATTATCAAACTGATTATCTCTCTCTGTCTCGAATAGGGGTACAGAGGGATTATCAAACTGATTATCTCTCTCTGTATCGAAAAGGGATACAGAGGGATTATCAATCTAATGCTCTCTCTCTCAGTCTCGAATAGGGACACAACTGTATATCAATCTGATTCTCTCTCTCTGTCTCAAAGTGATACAGAGGGATTATCAAACTGATTATCTCTCTCTGTCTCGAATAGGGACACAGAGGGATTATCAAACTGATTATCTCTCTCTGTCTCGAATAGGGATACAGAGGGATTATCAAACTGATTATCTCTCTCTGTCTCGAATAGGGATACAGGGGGATTATCAATCTGATTCTCTCTCTCTCAATCTCGAATAGGGATCTAGAGGGATTATCAAACTGATTCTCTCTCTCTCTGTCTCGAAAAGGGATACAGAGGGATTATCAATCTGATTCTCTCTCTGTGTCGAATAGGGATTCAGAGGGATTATCAATCTGATTCTCTCTCTCTCTCTCTGTCTCGAATAGGGATACAGAGGGATTATCAAACTGATTCTCACTCTCCATCTCGAATAGGGATACACAGGGATCATCATTCTGATTCTCTCTCTCTCTCTCTGTCTCGAATAGGGATACAGAGGGATTATCAATCTGATTAGCTCTCTCTCTGTCTCGAATAGGGATACACAGGGATCATCAATCTGATTCTGTCTCTCTCTGTCTCGAATAGGGATACAGAGGGATTATCAATTTGATTCTCTCTCTCTCAGTCTCGAATAGGGATACAGAGGGATTATCAATTTGATTCTCTCTCTCTCAGTCTCGAACAGGGATACAGAGGGATTATCTAACAGATTCTCTCTCTCTGTCTCGAAAAGGGAAACGGAGGGATTATCAATCTGATTATCTCTCTCTGTCTCGAATAGGGATACTGAGGGATTATCAATCTGATTCGCTCTCTCTGTCTCGAATAGGGATTCAGAGGGATTATCAATCTGATTCTCTCTCTCAATCTCGAATAGGGGGACAGAGGGATTACAAACTGATTCTCTCTCTCTCTGTCTCGAATCAGGATACAGAGCGATTATCAATCTGATTCTCTCTCGGTCTTGTTTCGGGATACAGCGGGATTATCAATCTGATACACTCTCCCCATCTCGAATAGGGATACTGAGGGATTATCAATCTGATTCGCTCTCTCTGTCTCGAATAGGGATTCAGAGGGATTATCAATCTGATTCTCTCTCTCCATCTCGAATAGGGATACAGAGGGATTATCAATCTGATTCTCCCGCTCTCTGCCTCGAATAGGCATACACAGGGATTATCAATCTGATTCTCTCTCTCTCTGTCTCGAATAGGGATACAGAGGGATTATCAATTTGATTCTCTCTCTCTCAGTCTCGAATAGGGATACAGCGGGATTATCAATTTGATTCATTCTCTCTCAGTCTCGAATAGGGACACAGAGGGATTATCAATCTGATTATCTCTCTCTGTCTCCAACAGGGATACTGAGGGATTATCAACTTGATTCGCTCTCTCTGTCTCGAATAGGGATACAGAGGGATTATCAATGTGATTCTCTCTCTCTCAGTCTCGAATAGGGATACAGAGGGATTATCAATTTGATTCATTCTCTCTCTGTCTCGAATAGGGATACTGTGGGATTATCAATCTGATTCTCTCTCTCTGTCTCGAACAGGGATACTGAGGGATTATCAATCTGATTCGCTCTCTCTGTCTCGAATAGGGATACAGAGGGATTATCAATCTGATTCGCTCTCTCTCAGTCTCGAATAGGGATACACAGGGATCATCAATCTGATTCTGTCTCTCTCTGTCTCGAATAGGGATACAGAGGGATTATCAATTTGATTCTCTCTCTCTCAGTCTCGAATAGGGATACTGAGGGATTATCAATCTGATTCGCTCTCTCTGTCTCGAATAGGGATTCAGAGCGATTATCAATCTGATTCTCTCTCTCTCAATCTCGAATAGGGGGACAGAGGGATTATCAATCTGATTCTCTCTCTCTGTCTCAAATAGGGATACAGAGGGATTATCAATCTGAGTCTCTCTCTCTCGGTCTCGAAGAGGGATACAGAGGGATTATCAGTCTGATTCTCTCTCTCAGTCTCGAATAGGGATCCAGAGGGATTATCAATCTGATTCTCTCTGTCTCGAATAGGGACACAGAGGGATTATCAATCTGATTCTGTCTCTCCATCTCGAATAGGGACACAGAGGGATTATCAATCTGATTATCTCTCTCTGTCTCGAAGAGGGATACAGAGGGATTATCAATCTAATGCTCTCTCTCTCAGTCTCGAATAAGGATACAAAGGTATATCAATCTGATTCTCTCACGCTCTGTCTCGAATAGGGATACAGAGGGATTATCAATCTGATTCTCTCTCTCAGTCTTGAATCGGGATACAGAGGGATTATCAATCTGATTCTCTCTCTCTCAGTCTCGAATATGGATACAGAGGGATTATCTAACAGATTCTCTCTCTCTGTCTCGAATAGGGACACAGAGGGATTATCAATCTGATTATCTCTCTCTGTCTCGAATAGGGATACAGAGGGATTATCAATCTAATGCTCTCTCTCTCAGTCTCGAATAGGGACACAAATGTATATCAATCTGATTCTATCACGCTCTGTCTCGAATTGGGATATAGAGGGATTATCTAACAGATTCTCTCTCTCTGTCTTGAATAGGGACACAGAGGGATTATTAATCTGATTCTCTCTCTCAGTCTCGAATAGGGATACAGAGGTATTATCAATCTGATTCTCTCTCTCTGTCTCGAATAGTGATACAGAGGGATTATCAAACTGATTATCTCTCTCTGTCTCGAATAGGGGTACAGAGGGATTATCAAACTGATTATCTCTCTCTGTCTCGAATAGGGGTACAGAGGGATTATCTAACAGATTCTCTCTCTCTGTCTCGAATAGGGACACAGAGGGATTATCAATCTGATTCTCTCTCTCTCTGTCTCGAATAGGGATACAGAGGGTTTATCAATCTGATTCTCTCTCTCCGTCTCGAATAGGGATACTGAGGGATTATCAATCTGATTCTCCCAGTCTCTGTCTCGAATAGGGGTACAGAGGGATTATCAAACTGATTCTCTCTCTCTCGGTCTCGAAGAGGGATACAGAGGGATTATCAGTCTGATTCTCTCTCTCAGTCTCGAATAGGGATCCAGAGGGATTATCAATCTGATTCTCTCTGTCTCGAATAGTGATACAGAGGGATTATCAAACTGATTCTCACTCTCCATCTCAAATAGGGATACAGAGGGATTATCAATCTGATTCTCCCGCTCTCTGCCTCGAATAGGGATACAGAGCAATTATCAATCTGATTCTGTCTCTCCATCTCGAATAGGGACACAGAGGGATTATCAATCTGATTATCTCTCTCTGTCTCGAATAGGGATACAGAGGGATTATCAATCTAATGCTCTCTCTCTCAGTCTCGAATAAGGATACAAAGGTATATCAATCTGATTCTCTCACGCTCTGTCTCGAATAGGGATACAGAGGGATTATCAATCTGATTCTCTCTCTCAGTCTTGAATAGGGATACAGAGGGATTATCAATCTGATTCTCTCTCTCTCAGTCTCGAATATGGATACAGAGGGATTATCTAACAGATTCTCTCTCTCTGTCTCGAATAGGGACACAGAGGGATTATCAATCTGATTATCTCTCTCTGTCTCGAATAGGGATACAGAGGGATTATCAATCTAATGCTCTCTCTCTCAGTCTCGAATAGGGACACAAATGTATATCAATCTGATTCTATCACGCTCTGTCTCGAATTGGGATATAGAGGGCTTATCTAACAGATTCTCTCTCTCTGTCTTGAATAGGGACACAGAGGGATTATTAATCTGATTCTCTCTCTCAGTCTCGAATAGGGATACAGAGGTATTATCAATCTGATTCTCTCTCTCTGTCTCGAATAGTGATACAGGGGGAGTATCAAACTGATTATCTCTCTCTGTCTCGAATAGGGATACAGAGGGATTATCAATCTAATGCTCTCTCTCTCAGTCTCGAATAGGGACACAAATGTATATCAATCTGATTCTATCACGCTCTGTCTCGAATTGGGATATAGAGGGCTTATCTAACAGATTCTCTCTCTCTGTCTTGAATAGGGACACAGAGGGATTATTAATCTGATTCTCTCTCTCAGTCTCGAATAGGGATACAGAGGGATTATCAATCTGATTCTCTCTCTCTGTCTCGAATAGGGATACAGAAGGATTATCAAACTGATTATCTCTCTCTGTCTCGAATAGGGATACAGAGGGATTATCAATCTGATTCTCTCTCTCTGTCTCGAATAGGGATACAGAGGGATTATCAAACTGATTATCTCTCTCTGTCTCGAATAGGGATACAGAGGGATTATCAAACTGATTATCTCTCTCTGTCTCGAATAGGGATACAGGGGGAGTATCAATCTAATGCTCTCTCTCTCAGTCTCGAATAGGGACACAACTGTATATCAATCTGATTCTCTCTCTCTGTCTCGAAAAGTGATACAGAGGGATTATCAAACTGATTATCTCTCTCTGTCTCGAATAGGGATACAGAGGGATTATCAAACTGATTATCTCTCTCTGTCTCGAATAGGGATACAGGGGGATTATCAATCTGATTCTCTCTCTCTCAATCTCGAATAGGGATCTAGAGGGATTATCAAACTGATTCTCTCTCTCTCTGTCTCGAAAAGGGACACAGAGGGATTATCAATCTGATTCTCTCTCTCTGTGTCGAATAGGGATTCAGAGGGATTATCAATCTGATTCTCTCTCTCTGTCTCGAATAGGGATACAGAGGGATTATCAAACTGATTCTCACTCTCCATCTCGAATAGGGATACAGAGGGATTATCAATCTGATTCTCCCGCTCTCTGCCTCGAATAGGGATACAGAGGGAATATCAATCTGATTCTCTCTCTCTGTCTCGAACAGGGATACAGAGGGTTTATCAATCTGATTCTCTCTCTCTCTGTCTCGAATAGGGATACAGAGGGATTATCAATCTGATTCTCCCACTCTCTGCCTCGAATAGGGATACACAGGGATTATAAAACAGATTAGCTCTCTCTCTGCCTCGAATAGGGATACAGGGGGATTATCAATCTGATTCTCTCTCTCTCAATCTCGAATAGGGATCGAGAGGGATTATCTAACAGATTCTCTCTCAACGTCTCGAATAGGGACACAGAGGGATTATAAATCTGATTCTCTCTCTCTCAATCTCGAATAGGGATCTAGAGGGATTATCTAACAGATTCTCTCTCTCTGTCTCGAATAGGGACACAGAGGGATTATCAATCTGATTCTCTCTCTCTCTGTCTCGAATAGGGATACAGAGGGTTTATCAATCTGATTCTCTCTCTCCGTCTCGAATAGGGATACTGAGGGATTATCAATCTGATTCTCCCAGTCTCTGTCTCGAATAGGGGTACAGAGGGATTATCAAACTGATTCTCTCTCTCTCGGTCTCGAAGAGGGATACAGAGGGATTATCAGTCTGATTCTCTCTCTCAGTCTCGAATAGGGATACAGAGGTATTATCAATCAGATTCTCTCTCTCTGTCTCGAATAGTGATACAGAGGGATTATCAAACTGATTATCTCTCTCTGTCTCGAATAGGGGTACAGAGGGATTATCAAACTGATTATCTCTCTCTGTCTCGAATAGGGGTACAGAGGGATTATCTAACAGATTCTCTCTCTCTGTCTCGAATAGGGACACAGAGGGATTATCAATCTGATTCTCTCTCTCTCTGTCTCGAATAGGGATACAGAGGGTTTATCAATCTGATTCTCTCTCTCCGTCTCGAATAGGGATACTGAGGGATTATCAATCTGATTCTCCCAGTCTCTGTCTCGAATAGGGGTACAGAGGGATTATCAAACTGATTCTCTCTCTCTCGGTCTCGAAGAGGGATACAGAGGGATTATCAGTCTGATTCTCTCTCTCAGTCTCGAATAGGGATCCAGAGGGATTATCAATCTGATTCTCTCTGTCTCGAATAGTGATACAGAGGGATTATCAAACTGATTCTCACTCTCCATCTCAAATAGGGATACAGAGGGATTATCAATCTGATTCTCCCGCTCTCTGCCTCGAATAGGGATACAGAGCAATTATCAATCTGATTCTGTCTCTCCATCTCGAATAGGGACACAGAGGGATTATCAATCTGATTATCTCTCTCTGTCTCGTATAGGGATACAGAGGGATTATCAATCTAATGCTCTCTCTCTCAGTCTCGAATAAGGATACAAAGGTATATCAATCTGATTCTCTCACGCTCTGTCTCGAATAGGGATACAGAGGGATTATCAATCTGATTCTCTCTCTCAGTCTTGAATAGGGATACAGAGGGATTATCAATCTGATTCTCTCTCTCTCAGTCTCGAATATGGATACAGAGGGATTATCTAACAGATTCTCTCTCTCTGTCTCGAATAGGGACACAGAGGGATTATCAATCTGATTATCTCTCTCTGTCTCGAATAGGGATACAGAGGGATTATCAATCTAATGCTCTCTCTCTCAGTCTCGAATAGGGACACAAATGTATATCAATCTGATTCTATCATGCTCTGTCTCGAATTGGGATATAGAGGGCTTATCTAACAGATTCTCTCTCTCTGTCTTGAATAGGGACACAGAGGGATTATTAATCTGATTCTCTCTCTCAGTCGCGAATAGGGATACAGAGGTATTATCAATCTGATTCTCTCTCTCTGTCTCGAATAGTGATACAGGGGGAGTATCAAACTGATTATCTCTCTCTGTCTCGAATAGGGATACAGAGGGATTATCAATCTAATGCTCTCTCTCTCAGTCTCGAATAGGGACACAAATGTATATCAATCTGATTCTATCACGCTCTGTCTCGAATTGGGATATAGAGGGCTTATCTAACAGATTCTCTCTCTCTGTCTTGAATAGGGACACAGAGGGATTATTAATCTGATTCTCTCTCTCAGTCTCGAATAGGGATACAGAGGGATTATCAATCTGATTCTCTCTCTCTGTCTCGAATAGGGATACAGAGGGATTATCAAACTGATTATCTCTCTCTGTCTCGAATAGGGATACAGAGGGATTATCAATCTGATTCTCTCTCTCTGTCTCGAATAGGGATACAGAGGGATTATCAAACTGATTATCTCTCTCTGTCTCGAATAGGGATACAGAGGGATTATCAAACTGATTATCTCTCTCTGTCTCGAATAGGGATACAGGGGGAGTATCAATCTAATGCTCTCTCTCTCAGTCTCGAATAGGGACACAACTGTATATCAATCTGATTCTCTCTCTCTGTCTCGAAAAGTGATACAGAGGGATTATCAAACTGATTATCTCTCTCTGTCTCGAATAGGGATACAGAGGGATTATCAAACTGATTATCTCTCTCTGTCTCGAATAGGGATACAGGGGGATTATCAATCTGATTCTCTCTCTCTCAATCTCGAATAGGGATCTAGAGGGATTATCAAACTGATTCTCTCTCTCTCTGTCTCGAAAAGGGACACAGAGGGATTATCAATCTGATTCTCTCTCTCTGTGTCGAATAGGGATTCAGAGGGATTATCAATCTGATTCTCTCTCTCTGTCTCGAATAGGGATACAGAGGGATTATCAAACTGATTCTCACTCTCCATCTCGAATAGGGATACAGAGGGATTATCAATCTGATTCTCCCGCTCTCTGCCTCGAATAGGGATACAGAGGGAATATCAATCTGATTCTCTCTCTCTGTCTCGAACAGGGATACAGAGGGTTTATCAATCTGATTCTCTCTCTCTCTGTCTCGAATAGGGATACAGAGGGATTATCAATCTGATTCTCCCACTCTCTGCCTCGAATAGGGATACACAGGGATTATAAAACAGATTAGCTCTCTCTCTGCCTCGAATAGGGATACAGGGGGATTATCAATCTGATTCTCTCTCTCTCAATCTCGAATAGGGATCGAGAGGGATTATCTAACAGATTCTCTCTCAACGTCTCGAATAGGGACACAGAGGGATTATAAATCTGATTCTCTCTCTCTCAATCTCGAATAGGGATCTAGAGGGATTATCTAACAGATTCTCTCTCTCTGTCTCGAATAGGGACACAGAGGGATTATCAATCTGATTCTCTCTCTCTCTGTCTCGAATAGGGATACAGAGGGTTTATCAATCTGATTCTCTCTCTCCGTCTCGAATAGGGATACTGAGGGATTATCAATCTGATTCTCCCAGTCTCTGTCTCGAATAGGGGTACAGAGGGATTATCAAACTGATTCTCTCTCTCTCGGTCTCGAAGAGGGATACAGAGGGATTATCAGTCTGATTCTCTCTCTCAGTCTCGAATAGGGATCCAGAGGGATTATCAATCTGATTCTCTCTGTCTCGAATAGTGATACAGAGGGATTATCAAACTGATTCTCACTCTCCATCTCAAATAGGGATACAGAGGGATTATCAATCTGATTCTCCCGCTCTCTGCCTCGAATAGGGATACAGAGCAATTATCAATCTGATTCTGTCTCTCCATCTCGAATAGGGACACAGAGGGATTATCAATCTGATTATCTCTCTCTGTCTCGAATAGGGATACAGAGGGATTATCAATCTAATGCTCTCTCTCTCAGTCTCGAATAAGGATACAAAGGTATATCAATCTGATTCTCTCACGCTCTGTCTCGAATAGGGATACAGAGGGATTATCAATCTGATTCTCTCTCTCAGTCTTGAATAGGGATACAGAGGGATTATCAATCTGATTCTCTCTCTCTCAGTCTCGAATATGGATACAGAGGGATTATCAAACTGATTCTCTCTCTCTCGGTCTCGAAGAGGGATACAGAGGGATTATCAGTCTGATTCTCTCTCTCAGTCTCGAATAGGGATCCAGAGGGATTATCAATCTGATTCTCTTTGTCTCGAATAGTGATACAGAGGGATTATCAAACTGATTCTCACTCTCCATCTCAAATAGGGATACAGAGGGATTATCAATCTGATTCTCCCGCTCTCTGCCTCGAATAGGGATACAGAGCAATTATCAATCTGATTCTGTCTCTCCATCTCGAATAGGGACACAGAGGGATTATCAATCTGATTATCTCTCTCTGTCTCGAATAGGGATACAGAGGGATTATCAATCTAATGCTCTCTCTCTCAGTCTCGAATAGGGACACAAATGTATATCAATCTGATTCTATCACGCTCTGTCTCGAATTGGGATATAGAGGGCTTATCTAACAGATTCTCTCTCTCTGTCTTGAATAGGGACACAGAGGGATTATTAATCTGATTCTCTCTCTCAGTCTCGAATAGGGATTCAGAGGGATTATCAATCTGATTCTCTCTCTCCATCTCGAATAGGGATACAGAGGGATTATCAATCTGATTCTCTCTCTCTCAGTCTCGAATAGGGATACAGCGGGATTATCAATCTGATTCTCTCTCTCAGTCTCGAATAGGGATTCAGAAGGATTATCAATCTGATTCTCTCTCTCTGTCTCGAATAGGGATACAGAGGGATTCTCAATCTGATTCTCTCTCTCTCTTTCTTGAATAGTGATACAGAGGGATTATCAATCTGATTCTCTCTCAGTCTCGAATAGGGATACAGAGGGATTATCAATCTGATTCTCTCTCTCTGTCTCGAATAGGTATCCAGAGGGATTATCAAACTGATTCTCTCTCTCTCTGTCTCGAATAGGGATACAGAGGGATTATCAATCTTATTCTCTCTCTCTCTCAGTCTCGAATAGGGGTACAGAGGGATTATCAAACTGATTCTCTCTCTCTCGGTCTCGAATAGGGATACAGAGGGATTATCAATCTGAATCCCTCTCTCTCAATCTCGAATAGGGATACAGAGGGATTATCAATCTGATTCTCTCTCTCACTCTAGAATAGGGATACAGAGGTATTATCAATCTGATTCTCTCTCTCTCTGTCTCGAATAGGGATACAGAGGGATTATCAATCTGATTCTCTCTCTCAGTCTCGAATAGGGATACTGAGGGATTATCAATCTAATTCTCTCTCTCTCTCTGTCTCGAATAGGGATACAGAGGGATTATCAATCTGATTCTCTCTCTCAATCTCGAATAGGGATACAGAGGGATTATCAATCTGATTCTCTCTCTCAGTCTTGAATCGGGATACAGAGTGATTATCAATCTGATTCTTTCTCTCTCACTCTAGAATAGGGATACAGAGGGATTATCAATCTAATTCTCTCTCTCTGTGTCTCGAATAGGGATACAGAGGGATTATCAATCTAATTCTCTCTCTCTGTGTCTCGAATAGGGATACAGAGGGATTATCAATCTGATTCTCTCTCTCAGTATCGAATAGGGATACAGAGGGATTATCAATCTGATTCTCTCTCTTAGTCTTGAATCGGGACACAGAGCGATTACCAATCTGATTCTCTCTCTCTCACTCTAGAATAGGGATACAGAGGTATTATCAATCTGATTTTCTCTCTCTCTGTCTCGAATAGGGACGCAGAGGGATTATCAATCTGATTCTCTCTCTCAGTCTCGAATAGGGATACAGAGGGATTATCAATCTGATTCTCTCTCTCAGTCTCGAATAGGGATCCAGAGCGATTATCAATCTGATTCTCTCTCTCAGTCTCGAATAGGGATACAGAGGGATTATCAATTTCATTCTCTCTCTCTCAGTCTCGAATAGGGAAATGAGACGGATTATCTAACAGATTCTCTCTCTCTGTCTCGAATAGGGACACAGAGGGATTATCAAACTGATTCTCTCTCTCTCTGTCTCGAATAGGGATACAGAGGGATTATCAATCTGAATCTCTCTTTCTCAATCTCGAATAGGGATACAGAGGGATTATCAATCTGATTCTCTCTCTCTGTCTTGAATAGTGATACAGAACGATTATCAATCTGATTCTTTCTCTCTCAATCTCAAATAGGGATATAGAGGGATTATCAAACTGATTCTCTCTCTCTCTGTCTCGAATAGGGATACAGAGGGATGATCAATCTTATTCTCTCTCTCTCTCTCAGTCTCGAATAGGGGTACAGAGGGATTAGCAAACTGACTCTCTCTCTCTCGGTCTCGAATAGGGATCCAGAGGGATTATCAATCTGATTCTCTCTGTCTCGAATAGTGATACAGAGGGATTATCAAACTGATTCTCACTCTCCATCTCAAATAGGGATACAGAGGGATTATCAATCTGATTCTCCCGCTCTCAGCCTCGAATAGGGATACAGAGCAATTATCAATCTGATTCTGTCTCTCCATCTCGAATAGGGACACAGAGGGATTATCAATCTGATTATCTCTCTCTGTCTCGAATAGGGACACAGAGGGATTATCAATCTGATTATCTCTCTCTGTCTCGAATAGGGATACAGAGGGATTATCAATCTAATGCTCTCTCTCTCAGTCTCGAATAAGGATACAAAGGTATATCAATCTGATTCTCTCACGCTCTGTCTCGAATAGGGATACAGAGGGATTATCAATCTGATTCTCTCTCTCAGTCTTGAATAGGGATACAGAGGGATTATCAATCTGATTCTCTCTCTCTCAGTCTCGAATATGGATACAGAGGGATTATCAATCTGATTCTCTCTCTCTCAATCTCGAATAGGGATACAGAGGGATTATCTAACAGATTCTCTCTCTCTGTCTCGAATAGGGACACAGAGGGATTATCAATCTGATTATCTCTCTCTGTCTCGAATAGGGATACAGAGGGATTATCAATCTAATGCTCTCTCTCTCAGTCTTGAATAGGGACACAAATGTATATCAATCTGATTCTATCACGCTCTGTCTCGAATTGGGATATAGAGAGATTATCTAACAGATTCTCTCTCTCTGTCTTGAATAGGGACACAGAGGGATTATTAATCTGATTCTCTCTCTCAGTCTCGAATAGGGATACAGAGGTATTATCAATCTGATTCTCTCTCTCTGTCTCGAATAGTGATACAGAGGGATTATCAAACTGATTATCTCTCTCTGTCTCGAATAGGGGTACAGAGGGATTATCAAACTGATTATCTCTCTCTGTCTCGAATAGGGACACAGAGGGATTATTAATCTGATTCTCTCTCTCAGTCTCGAATAGGGATACAAAGGTATTATCAATCTGATTCTCTCTCTCTGTCTCGAATAGTGATACAGAGGGATTATCAAACTGATTATCTCTCTCTGTCTCGAATAGGGGTACAGAGGGATTATCAAACTGATTATCTCTCTCTGTCTCGAATAGGGATACAGAGGGATTATCAATCTGATTATCTCTCTCTGTATCGAAAAGGTATACAGAGGGATTATCAATCTGATTCGCTCTCTCTGTCTCGAATAGGGATTCAGAGGGATTATCAATCTGATTCTCTCTCTCAATCTCGAATAGGGGGACAGAGGGATTACAAACTGATTCTCTCTCTCTCTGTCTCGAATCAGGATACAGAGCGATTATCAATCTGATTCTCTCTCGGTCTTGTTTCGGGATACAGCGGGATTATCAATCTGATACACTCTCCCCATCTCGAATAGGGATGCTGAGGGATTATCAATCTGATTCGCTCTCTCTGTCTCGAATAGGGATTCAGAGGGATTATCAATCTGATTCTCTCTCTCCATCTCGAATAGGAATACAGAGGGATTATCAATCTGATTCTCCCGCTCTCTGCCTCGAATAGGCATACACAGGGATTATCAATCTGATTCTCTCTCTCTCTGTCTCGAATAGGGATACAGAGGGATTATCAATTTGATTCTCTCTCTCTCAGTCTCGAATAGGGACACAGCGGGATTATCAATTTGATTCATTCTCTCTCAGTCTCGAATAGGGACACAGAGGGATTATCAATCTGATTATCTCTCTCTGTCTCCAACAGGGATACTGAGGGATTATCAATCTGATTCTCCCGCTCTCTGCCTCGAATAGGCATACACAGGGATTATCAATCTGATTCTCTCTCTCTCTGTCTCGAATAGGGATACAGAGGGATTATCAATTTGATTCTCTCTCTCTCAGTCTCGAATAGGGATACAGCGGGATTATCAATTTGATTCTCTCTCTCTCTGTCTCGAATAGGGATACAGAGGGATTATCAATCTGATTCGCTCTCTCTCAGTCTCGAATAGGCATACACAGGGATTATCAAACTGATTCTCGCTCTCTCTGTCTCGAATAGGGATACAGAGGGATTATCAATCTGATTCTCTCTCTCTCTGTCTCGAATAGGGATACAGAGGGATTATCAAACTGATTCTCGCTCTCTCTGTCTCGAATAGGGATACAGAGGGATTATCAATCTGATTCTCTCTCTCTCAGTCTCGAATAGGGACACAGAGGGATTATCAATCTGATTATCTCTCTCTGTCTCCAACAGGGATACTGAGGGATTATCAACCTGATTCGCTCTCTCTGTCTCGAATAGGGATACAGAGGGATTATCAATCTGATTCTCTCTCTCTGTCTCGAACAGGGATACTGTGGGATTATCAATCTGATTATCTCTCTCTGTCTCGAACAGGGATACTGAGGAATTATCAATCTGATTCGCTCTCTCTGTCATGAATAGAGATACAGAGGGATTATCAATCTGATTCTCTCTCTTTCAGTCTCGAATAGGGATACAGAGGGATTATCAATCTGATTCGCTCTCTCTCAGTCTCGAATAGGCATACAATGGGATTATCAATCTGATTATCTCTCTCAGTCTTGAATAGGGATACAGAGGGATTATCAATCTGATTCTCGCTCTCTCTGTCTCGAATAGGGATACAGCGGGATTATCAATTTGATTCTCTCTCTCTGTCTCGAACAGGGATACTGAGGGATTATCAATTTGATTCTCTCTCTCTCTGTCTCGAATTGGGATACAGAGGGATTATCAATCTGATTCACTCTCTCTGTCTCGAATAGGGATACAGAGGGATTATCAATTTGATTCTCTCTCTCTCTGTCTCGAATTGGGATACAGAGGGATTATCAATCTGATTCACTCTCTCTGTCTCGAATAGGGATACAGAGGGATTATCAATCTGATTCTCTCTCTCTGTCTCGAACAGGGATACTGAGGGATTATCAATCTGATTCACTCTCTCTGTCTCGAATAGGGATACAGAGGGATTATCAATCTGATTCGCTCTCTCTCAGTCTCGAATAGGGATACAGAGGGATTATCAATCTGATTCTCTCTCTCAGTCTTGAATAGGGATACAGAGGGATTATCAATCTGATTCTCTCTCTCTCAGTCTCGAATATGGATACAGAGGGATTATCTAACAGATTCTCTCTCTCTGTCTCGAATAGGGATACAGAGGGATTATCAATTTGATTCTCTCTCTCTCAGTCTCGAATAGGGATACAGCGGGATTATCAATTTGATTCATTCTCTCTCAGTCTCGAATAGTGACACAGACGGATTATCAAACTGATTATCTCTCTCTGTCTCGAATAGAGATACAGAGGGATTATCAATCTGATTCTCTCTCTGTCTTGAATAGGGACACAGAGGGATTATCAATCTGATTCGCTCTCTCAGTCTCGAATAGGGATACAGAGGGATTATCAATCTGATTCTATTTCTCAGTCTCGAATAGGGATACAGTGGGATTATCAATCTGATTCTCTCTCTCTGTCTCGAATAGTGACACAGAGGGATAATCAAACTGATTATCTCTCTCTCAGTCTCGAATAGGGATACAGAGGGATTATCAATCTGATTCGCTCTCTCTGTCTCGAATAGGGATTCAGAGGGATTATGAATCTGATTCTCTCTCTCCATCTCGAATAAAGATACAGTGGGATTATCAATCTGATTCTCCCGCTCTCTGCCTCGAATAGGCATACACAGGGATTATCAAACTGATTCTCTGTCTCTCTGTCTCGAATAGGGATACAGAGGGATTATCAATCTGAATTTCTTCCTCTCAATCTCGAATAGGGATACAGAGGGATTATCAATCTGATTCTCTCTCTCTCTCTGTCTCGAATAGGGATACAGAGCGATTATCAATCTGATACTGCCTCTCCATCTTGAATAGGGATACACAGGGATTATCAATCTGATTCTCTCTCTGTCTCAAATAGGGATACAGAGGGATTATCAATTTGATTCTCTCTCTCTCAGTCTCGAATAGGGATACAGAGGGATTATCAATCTAATGCTCTCTCTCTCAGTCTCGAATAGGGATACAAAGGTATATCAATCTGATTCTCTCACGCTCTGTCTCGAATTGGGATACAGAGGGATCATCAATCTGATTCTCTCTCTCAGTCTCGAATAGGGATACAGAGGGATTATCAAGCTGATTCTCTCTCTCTGTCTCGAATAGTGCTCCAGAGGGATTATCAAACTGATTATCTCTCTCTGTCTCGAATAGAGATACAGAGGGATTATCAATCTGATTCTCTCTCTCTCTCTCTCAATGTCGCATAGGGATACTGAGGGATTGTCAATCTGATTCTCTCTCTCTCAATCTCGAATAGGGATACAGAGGGATTACAAACTGATTCTCTCTCTCTCAGTCTCGAATAGGGATACAGAGGGATTATCAATCTAATGCTCTCTCTCTCAGTCTCGAATAGGGATACAAAGGTATATCAATCTGATTCTCTCACGCTCTGTCTCGAATTGGGATACAGAGGGATTATCTAACAGATTCTCTCTCTCTGTCTTGAATAGGGACACAGAGGGATCATCAATCTGATTCTCTCTCTCAGTCTCGAATAGGGATACAGAGGGATTATCAAGCTGATTCTCTCTCTCTGTCTCGAATAGTGCTCCAGAGGGATTATCAAACTGATTATCTCTCTCTGTCTCGAATAGGGATACAGGGGGATTATCAATCTGATTCTCTCTCTCTCTCAATCTCGCATAGGGATACTGAGGGATTGTCAATCTGATTCTCTCTCTCTCAATCTCGAATAGGGATACAGAGGGATTACAAACTGATTCTCTCTCTCTGTCTCGAATAGGGATACAGAGGGATTATCAATCTAATGCTCTCTCTCTCAGTCTCGAATAGGGATACAAAGGTATATCAATCTGATTCTCTCTCTCCATCTCGAATAGGGATACAGAGGGATTATCAATCTGATTAGCTCTCTCTCTGTCGAGAATAGGGATACACAGGGGTCATCAATCTGATTCTCTCTCTCTCTGTCTCGAATAGGGATACAGAGGGATTATCAATTTCATTCTCTCTCTCTCAGTCTCGAATAGGGATACAGAGGGATTATCAATCTGATTGTCTCTCTGTCTCGAATAGGGATACAGAGGGATTATCAATTTCATTCTCTCTCTCTCAGTCTCGAATAGGGAAATGAGACGGATTATCTAACAGATTCTCTCTCTCTGTCTCGAATAGGGACACAGAGGGATTATCAAACTGATTCTCTCTCTCTCTGTCTCGAATAGGGATACAGAGGGATTATCAATCTGATTCTCGCTCTCTGTCTCGAATAGGGGTACAGAGGGATTTTCAAACTGATTCTCTCTCTCTCTGTCTCGAATAGGGATACAGAGGGATTATCAATCTGAATCTCTCTTTCTCAATCTCGAATAGGGATACAGAGGGATTATCAATCTGATTCTTTCTCTCTCCGTCTCGAATAGGGATACTGAGGGATTATCAATCTGATTCTCCCACTCTCTGTCTCAAATAGGGGTACAGAGGGATTTTCAAACTGATTCTCTCTCTCTCTGTCTCGAATAGGGATACAGAGGGATTATCAATCTGAATCTCTCTCTCTCTGTCTCGAATAGGGATACAGAGGGATTATCGAACAGATTCTCTCTCTCTGTCTCGAATAGGGACACAGAGGGATTATCAATATGATTATCTCTCTCTGTCTCGAATAGGGATACAGAGGGATTATCAAACTGATTCTCTCTCTCTGTCTCGAATAGTGACACAGACGGATTATCAAACTGATTATCTCTCTCTGCCTCGAATAGAGATACAGAGGGATTATCAATCTGATTCTCTCTCTCAGTCTTGAATAGGGACACAGAGGGATTATCAATCTGATTCGCTCTCTCAGTCTCGAATAGGGATACAGAGGGATTATCAATCTGATTCTATATCTCAGTCTCGAATAGGGGTACAGAGGGATTATCAATCTGATTCTATTTCTCAGTCTCGAATAGGGATACAGTGGGATTATCAATCTGATTCTCTCTCTCTGTCTCGAATAGTGACACAGAGGGATTATCAAACTGATTATCTCTCTCTCAGTCTCGAATAGGGATACAGAGGGATTATCAATCTGATTCGTTCTCTCTGTCTCGAATAGGGATTCAGAGGGATTATGAATCTGATTCTCTCTCTCCATCTCGAATAAAGATACAGTGGAATTATCAATCTGATTCTCCCGCTCTCTGCCTCGAATAGGCATACACAGGGATTATCAAACTGATTCTCTCTCTCTCTGTCTCGAATAGGGATACAGAGAGATTATCAATCTGAATCTCTTCCTCTCAATCTCGAATAGGGATACAGAGGGATTATCAATCTGATTCTCTCTCTGTCTCGAATAGGGATACAGAGGGATTATCAATTTGATTCTCTCTCTCTCAGTCTCGAATAGGGATACAGAGGGATTATCAATCTAATGCTCTCTCTCTCAGTCTCGAATAGGGACACAGAGGGATTATCAATCTGATTCTCTCACGGTCTGTCTCGAATTGGGATACAGAGGGATTATCAATCTAATGCTCTCTCTCTCAGTCTTGAACAGGGATACAGAGGGATTATCAATCTGATTCTCTCTCTCAGTCTCGAATAGGGATAGAGAGGGTTGATCAATCTTATTCTCTTTCTCTCAGTCTCGAATAGGGGTACATGGGATTATCAAACTGATTCTCTCTCTCTGTCTCGAATAGGGATACAGAGGGATTATCAAGCTGATTCTCTCTCTCTGTCTCGAATAGTGCTCCAGAGGGATTATCAAACTGATTATCTCTCTCTGTCTCGAATAGGGATACAGAGGGATTATCAATCTGATTCTCTCTCTCTCTCTCAATCTCGCATAGGGATACTGAGGGATTGTCAATCTGATTCTCTCTCTCTCAATCTCGAATAGGGATACAGAGGGATTACAAACTGATTCTCTCTCTCTCAGTCTCGAATAGGGATACAGAGTGATTATCAATCTAATGCTCTCTCTCTCAGTCTCGAATAGGGATACAAAGGTATATCAATCTGATTCTCTCACGCTCTGTCTCGAATTGGGATACAGAGGGATTATCTAACAGATTCTCTCTCTCTGTCTTGAATAGGGACACAGAGGGATCATCAATCTGATTCTCTCTCTCAGTCTCGAATAGGGATACAGAGGGATTATCAAGCTGATTCTCTCTCTCTGTCTCGAATAGTGCTCCAGAGGGATTATCAAACTGATTATCTCTCTCTGTCTCGAATAGGGATACAGAGGGATTATCAATCTGATTCTCTCTCTCTCTCAATCTCGCATAGGGATACTGAGGGATTGTCAATCTGATTCTCTCTCTCTCAATCTCGAATAGGGATACAGAGGGATTACAAACTGATTCTCTCTCTCTCTGTCTCGAATAGGGGTACAGAGGGATTATCAAACTGATTCTCTCTCTCTCTGTCTCGAATAGGGATACAGAGGGATTATCAATCTGAATCTCTCTCTCTCTGTCTCGAATCGGGATACAGAGCGATTATCAATCTGATTCGCTCTCTCTGTCTCGAATAGGGATTCAGAGGGATTATCAATCTGATTCTCTCTCTCCATCTCGAATAGGGATACAGAGGGATTATCAATCTGATTCGCTCTCTCTCTGTCTCGAATAGGGATACAGAGGGATTATCAATTTGATTCTCTCTCTCTCAGTCTCGAATAGGGATACAGAGGGATTATCAATTTGATTCTCTCTCTCTCAGTCTCGAATAGGGATACAGAGGAATTATCTAACAGATTCTCTCTCTCTGTCTCGAAAAGGGACACAGAGGGATTATCAATTTGATTATCTCTCTCTGTCTCGAACAGGGATACTGAGGGATTATCAATCTGATACTCTCTCTACATCTCGAAAAAGATACTGAGGGATTATCAATCTGATTCTCTCTCTCTCAATCTCGCATAGGGATACAGAGGGATTATCAATCTGATTCTCTCTCTCTCAATCTCGAATAGTGATACAGAGGGATTATCAATCTGATTCTCTCTCTCTCTGTCTCGAATAGGGATACAGAGGGATTATCAATCTGATTCTCTCTCTCTCTCAATGTCGCATAGGGATACTGAGGGATTGTCAATCTGATTCTCTCTCTCTCAATCTCGAATAGGGGTACAGAGGGATTGCAAACTGATTCTCTCTCTCTCGGTCTTGAATAGGGATACAGCGGGATTATCAATCTGATACTCTCTCTCCATCTCGAATAAGGATACTGAGGGATTATCAATCTGATTCGCTCTCTCTATCTCGAATAGGGATTCAGAGGGATTATCAATCTGATTCTCTCCATCTCGAATAGGGATACAGAGGGATTATCAATCTGATTCTCTCTCTCCATCTCGAATAGGGATACAGAGGGATTATCAATCTGATTAGCGCTCTCTCTGTCTCGAATAGGGATACACAGGGATCATCAATCTGATTCTGTCTCTCTCTGTCTCGAATAGGGATACAGAGGGATTATCAATTTGATTCTCTCTCTCTCAGTCTCGAATAGGGATACAGAGGGATTATCAATTTGATTCTCTCTCTCTCAGTCTCGAATAGGGATACAGAGGAATTATCTAACAGATTCTCTCTCTCTGTCTCGAAAAGGGACACAGAGGGATTATCAATTTGATTATCTCTCTCTGTCTCGAACAGGGATACTGAGGGATTATCAATCTGATACTCTCTCTACATCTCGAAAAAGATACTGAGGGATTATCAATCTGATTCTCTCTCTCTCAATCTCGAATAGGGGTACAGAGGGATTATCAATCTGATTCTCTCTCTCTGTCTCGAATAGGGATACAGAGGGATTATCAATTTGATTCTCTCTCTCTCAGTCTCGAATAGGGATACAGAGGGATTATCAATTTGATTCTCTCTCTCTCAGTCTCGAATAGGGATACAGAGGGATTATCTAACAGATTCTCTCTCTCTGTCTCGAAAAGGGAAACGGAGGGATTATCAATCTGATTATCTCTCTCAGTCTCGAATAGGGATTCAGAGGGATTATCAATCTGATTCTCTCTCTCTCAATCTCGAATAGGGGGACAGAGGGATTACAAACTGATTCTCTCTCTCTCTGTCTCAAATAGGGATACAGAGGGATTATCAATCTGAGTCTCTCTCTCTCAATCTTGAATAGGAATACAGAGGGATTATCAATCTGATTCTCTCTCTCAGTCTTGAATATGGATACAGAGGGATTATCAATCTGATTCGCTCTCTCTCTGTCTCGAATCAGGATACAGAGCGATTATCAATCTGATTCTCTCTCGGTCTTGTTTCGGGATACAGCGGGATTATCAATCTGATACACTCTCCCCATCTCGAATAGGGATACTGAGGGATTATCAATCTGATTCGCTCTCTCTGTCTCGAATAGGGATTCAGAGGGATTATCAATCTGATTCTCTCTCTCCATCTCGAATAGGGATACAGAGGGATTATCAATCTGATTCTCCCGCTCTCTGCCTCGAATAGGCATACACAGGGATTATCAATCTGATTCTCTCTCTCTCTGTCTCGAATAGGGATACAGAGGGATTATCAATGTGATTCTCTCTCTCTCAGTCTCGAATAGGGATACAGCGGGATTATCAATTTGATTCATTCTCTCTCAGTCTCGAATAGGGACACAGAGGGATTATCAATCTGATTACCTCTCTCTGTCTCCAACAGGGATACTGAGGGATTATCAACCTGATTCGCTCTCTCTGTCTCGAATAGGGATACAGAGGGATTATCAATCTGATTCTCTCTCTCTGTCTCGAACAGGGATACTGTGGGATTATCAATCTGATTATCTCTCTCTGTCTCGAACAGGGATACTGAGGGATTATCAATCTGATTCGCTCTCTCTGTCATGAATAGAGATACAGAGGGATTATCAATCTGATTCTCTCTCTTTCAGTCTCGAATAGGGATACAGAGGGATTATCAATCTGATTCTCTCTCTCTCAGTCTCGAATAGGCATACAGAGGTATTATCAATCTGATTCTCTCTCTCTGTCTCGAATAGTGATACAGAGGGATTATCAAACTGATTATCTCTCTCTGTCTCGAATAGGGGTACAGAGGGATTATCAAACTGATTATCTCTCTCTGTCTCGAATAGGGACACAGAGGGATTATTAATCTGATTCTCTCTCTCAGTCTCGAATAGGGATACAGAGGTATTATCAATCTGATTCTCTCTCTCTGTCTCGAATAGTGATACAGAGGGATTATCAAACTGATTATCTCTCTCTGTCTCGAATAGGGGTACAGAGGGATTATCAAACTGATTATCTCTCTCTGTCTCGAATAGGGATACAGAGGGATTATCAATCTGATTATCTCTCTCTGTATCGAAAAGGGATACAGAGGGATTATCAATCTGATTCGCTCTCTCTGTCTCGAATAGGGATTCAGAGGGATTATCAATCTGATTCTCTCTCTCAATCTCGAATAGGGGGACAGAGGGATTACAAACTGATTCTCTCTCTCTCTGTCTCGAATCAGGATACAGAGCGATTATCAATCTGATTCTCTCTCGGTCTTGTTTCGGGATACAGCGGGATTATCAATCTGATACACTCTCCCCATCTCGAATAGGGATGCTGAGGGATTATCAATCTGATTCGCTCTCTCTGTCTCGAATAGGGATACAGAGGGATTATCAATCTGATTCGCTCTCTCTCAGTCACGAATAGGCATACACAGGGATTATCAATCAGATTCTCTCTCTCTGTCACGAATAGGGATACAGAGGGATTATCAATGTGATTCTCTCTCTCTCTGTCTCGAATAGGGATACAGCGGGATTATCAATCTGATTCTCTCTCTCTCAGTCTCGAATAGGGATACAGCGGGATTATCAATTTGATTCATTCTCTCTCAGTCTCGAATAGGGACACAGAGGGATTATCAATCTGATTATCTCTCTCTGTCTCCAACAGGGATACTGAGGGATTATCAATCTGATTCTCCCGCTCTCTGCCTCGAATAGGCATACACAGGGATTATCAATCAGATTCTCTCTCTCTCTGTCTCGAATAAGGATACAGAGGGATTATCAATTTGATTCTCTCTCTCTCAGTCTCGAATAGGGATACAGCGGGATTATCAATTTGATTCATTCTCTCTCAGTCTCGAATAGGGACACAGAGGGATTATCAATCTGATTATCTCTCTCTGTCTCCAACAGGGATACTGAGGGATTATCAACCTGATTCGCTCTCTCTGTCTCGAATAGGGATACAGAGGGATTATCAATCTGATTCTCTCTCTCTGTCTCGAACAGGGATACTGTGGGATTATCAATCTGATTATCTCTCTCTGTCTCGAACAGGGATACTGAGGAATTATCAATCTGATTCGCTCTCTCTGTCATGAATAGAGATACAGAGGGATTATCAATCTGATTCTCTCTCTTTCAGTCTCGAATAGGGATACAGAGGGATTATCAATCTGATTCGCTCTCTCTCAGTCTCGAATAGGCATACAATGGGATTATCAAACTGATTCTCGCTCTCTCTGTCTCGATAGGGATACAGAGGGATTATCAATCTGAGTCTCTCTCTCTCAGTCTCGAATAGGGACACAGAGGGATTATCAATCTGATTATCTCTCTCTGTCTCGAACAGGGATACTGAGGGATTATCAACCTGATTCGCTCTCTCTGTCTCGAATAGGGATACAGAGGGATTATCAATCTGATTCTCTCTCTCTGTCTCGAACAGGGATACTGAGGGATTATCAATCTGATTCACTCTCTCTGTCTCGAATAGGGATACAGAGGGATTATCAATCTGATTCGCTCTCTCTCAGTCTCGAATAGGGATACAGAGGGATTATCAATCTGATTCTCTCTCTCAGTCTTGAATAGGGATACAGAGGGATTATCAATCTGATTCTCTCTCTCTCAGTCTCGAATATGGATACAGAGGGATTATCTAACAGATTCTCTCTCTCTGTCTCGAATAGGGATACAGAGGGATTATCAATTTGATTCTCTCTCTCTCAGTCTCGAATAGGGATACAGCGGGATTATCAATTTGATTCATTCTCTCTCAGTCTCGAATAGTGACACAGACGGATTATCAAACTGATTATCTCTCTCTGTCTCGAATAGAGATACAGAGGGATTATCAATCTGATTCTCTCTCTGTCTTGAATAGGGACACAGAGGGATTATCAATCTGATTCGCTCTCTCAGTCTCGAATAGGGATACAGAGGGATTATCAATCTGATTCTATTTCTCAGTCTCGAATAGGGATACAGTGGGATTATCAATCTGATTCTCTCTCTCTGTCTCGAATAGTGACACAGAGGGATTATCAAACTGATTATCTCTCTCTCAGTCTCGAATAGGGATACAGAGGGATTATCAATCTGATTCGCTCTCTCTGTCTCGAATAGGGATTCAGAGGGATTATGAATCTGATTCTCTCTCTCCATCTCGAATAAAGATACAGTGGGATTATCAATCTGATTCTCCCGCTCTCTGCCTCGAATAGGCATACACAGGGATTATCAAACTGATTCTCTGTCTCTCTGTCTCGAATAGGGATACAGAGGGATTATCAATCTGAATTTCTTCCTCTCAATCTCGAATAGGGATACAGAGGGATTATCAATCTGATTCTCTCTCTCTCTCTGTCTCGAATAGGGATACAGAGCGATTATCAATCTGATACTGCCTCTCCATCTTGAATAGGGATACACAGGGATTATCAATCTGATTCTCTCTCTGTCTCAAATAGGGATACAGAGGGATTATCAAT
The DNA here is from genome assembly GCF_047496885.1 of Scyliorhinus torazame. Lineage (NCBI taxonomy): Eukaryota > Metazoa > Chordata > Chondrichthyes > Carcharhiniformes > Scyliorhinidae > Scyliorhinus > Scyliorhinus torazame. The sequence continues at coordinate 133,401,982 of NC_092718.1, forward strand.
TTGATTCTCTCTCTCTCAGTCTCGAATAGGGATACAGAGGGATTATCAATCTAATGCTCTCTCTCTCAGTCTCGAATAGGGATACAAAGGTATATCAATCTGATTCTCTCACGCTCTGTCTCGAATTGGGATACAGAGGGATCATCAATCTGATTCTCTCTCTCAGTCTCGAATAGGGATACAGAGGGATTATCAAGCTGATTCTCTCTCTCTGTCTCGAATAGTGCTCCAGAGGGATTATCAAACTGATTATCTCTCTCTGTCTCGAATAGAGATACAGAGGGATTATCAATCTGATTCTCTCTCTCTCTCTCTCAATGTCGCATAGGGATACTGAGGGATTGTCAATCTGATTCTCTCTCTCTCAATCTCGAATAGGGATACAGAGGGATTACAAACTGATTCTCTCTCTCTCAGTCTCGAATAGGGATACAGAGGGATTATCAATCTAATGCTCTCTCTCTCAGTCTCGAATAGGGATACAAAGGTATATCAATCTGATTCTCTCACGCTCTGTCTCGAATTGGGATACAGAGGGATTATCTAACAGATTCTCTCTCTCTGTCTTGAATAGGGACACAGAGGGATCATCAATCTGATTCTCTCTCTCAGTCTCGAATAGGGATACAGAGGGATTATCAAGCTGATTCTCTCTCTCTGTCTCGAATAGTGCTCCAGAGGGATTATCAAACTGATTATCTCTCTCTGTCTCGAATAGGGATACAGGGGGATTATCAATCTGATTCTCTCTCTCTCTCAATCTCGCATAGGGATACTGAGGGATTGTCAATCTGATTCTCTCTCTCTCAATCTCGAATAGGGATACAGAGGGATTACAAACTGATTCTCTCTCTCTGTCTCGAATAGGGATACAGAGGGATTATCAATCTAATGCTCTCTCTCTCAGTCTCGAATAGGGATACAAAGGTATATCAATCTGATTCTCTCTCTCCATCTCGAATAGGGATACAGAGGGATTATCAATCTGATTAGCTCTCTCTCTGTCGAGAATAGGGATACACAGGGGTCATCAATCTGATTCTCTCTCTCTCTGTCTCGAATAGGGATACAGAGGGATTATCAATTTCATTCTCTCTCTCTCAGTCTCGAATAGGGATACAGAGGGATTATCAATCTGATTGTCTCTCTGTCTCGAATAGGGATACAGAGGGATTATCAATTTCATTCTCTCTCTCTCAGTCTCGAATAGGGAAATGAGACGGATTATCTAACAGATTCTCTCTCTCTGTCTCGAATAGGGACACAGAGGGATTATCAAACTGATTCTCTCTCTCTCTGTCTCGAGTAGGGGTACAGAGGGATTTTCAAACTGATTCTCTCTCTCTCTGTCTCGAATAGGGATACAGAGGGATTATCAATCTGAATCTCTCTCTCTCAATCTCGAATAGGGATACAGAGGGATTATCAATCTGATTCTTTCTCTCTCCGTCTCGAATAGGGATACTGAGGGATTATCAATCTGATTCTCCCACTCTCTGTCTCAAATAGGGGTACAGAGGGATTTTCAAACTGATTCTCTCTCTCTCTGTCTCGAATAGGGATACAGAGGGATTATCAATCTGAATCTCTCTCTCTCTGTCTCGAATAGGGATACAGAGGGATTATCGAACAGATTCTCTCTCTCTGTCTCGAATAGGGACACAGAGGGATTATCAATATGATTATCTCTCTCTGTCTCGAATAGGGATACAGAGGGATTATCAAACTGATTCTCTCTCTCTGTCTCGAATAGTGACACAGACGGATTATCAAACTGATTATCTCTCTCTGCCTCGAATAGAGATACAGAGGGATTATCAATCTGATTCTCTCTCTCAGTCTTGAATAGGGACACAGAGGGATTATCAATCTGATTCGCTCTCTCAGTCTCGAATAGGGATACAGAGGGATTATCAATCTGATTCTATATCTCAGTCTCGAATAGGGGTACAGAGGGATTATCAATCTGATTCTATTTCTCAGTCTCGAATAGGGATACAGTGGGATTATCAATCTGATTCTCTCTCTCTGTCTCGAATAGTGACACAGAGGGATTATCAAACTGATTATCTCTCTCTCAGTCTCGAATAGGGATACAGAGGGATTATCAATCTGATTCGTTCTCTCTGTCTCGAATAGGGATTCAGAGGGATTATGAATCTGATTCTCTCTCTCCATCTCGAATAAAGATACAGTGGAATTATCAATCTGATTCTCCCGCTCTCTGCCTCGAATAGGCATACACAGGGATTATCAAACTGATTCTCTCTCTCTCTGTCTCGAATAGGGATACAGAGAGATTATCAATCTGAATCTCTTCCTCTCAATCTCGAATAGGGATACAGAGGGATTATCAATCTGATTCTCTCTCTGTCTCGAATAGGGATACAGAGGGATTATCAATTTGATTCTCTCTCTCTCAGTCTCGAATAGGGATACAGAGGGATTATCAATCTAATGCTCTCTCTCTCAGTCTCGAATAGGGACACAGAGGGATTATCAATCTGATTCTCTCACGGTCTGTCTCGAATTGGGATACAGAGGGATTATCAATCTAATGCTCTCTCTCTCAGTCTTGAACAGGGATACAGAGGGATTATCAATCTGATTCTCTCTCTCAGTCTCGAATAGGGATAGAGAGGGTTGATCAATCTTATTCTCTTTCTCTCAGTCTCGAATAGGGGTACATGGGATTATCAAACTGATTCTCTCTCTCTGTCTCGAATAGGGATACAGAGGGATTATCAAGCTGATTCTCTCTCTCTGTCTCGAATAGTGCTCCAGAGGGATTATCAAACTGATTATCTCTCTCTGTCTCGAATAGGGATACAGAGGGATTATCAATCTGATTCTCTCTCTCTCTCTCAATCTCGCATAGGGATACTGAGGGATTGTCAATCTGATTCTCTCTCTCTCAATCTCGAATAGGGATACAGAGGGATTACAAACTGATTCTCTCTCTCTCAGTCTCGAATAGGGATACAGAGTGATTATCAATCTAATGCTCTCTCTCTCAGTCTCGAATAGGGATACAAAGGTATATCAATCTGATTCTCTCACGCTCTGTCTCGAATTGGGATACAGAGGGATTATCTAACAGATTCTCTCTCTCTGTCTTGAATAGGGACACAGAGGGATCATCAATCTGATTCTCTCTCTCAGTCTCGAATAGGGATACAGAGGGATTATCAAGCTGATTCTCTCTCTCTGTCTCGAATAGTGCTCCAGAGGGATTATCAAACTGATTATCTCTCTCTGTCTCGAATAGGGATACAGAGGGATTATCAATCTGATTCTCTCTCTCTCTCAATCTCGCATAGGGATACTGAGGGATTGTCAATCTGATTCTCTCTCTCTCAATCTCGAATAGGGATACAGAGGGATTACAAACTGATTCTCTCTCTCTCTGTCTCGAATAGGGGTACAGAGGGATTATCAAACTGATTCTCTCTCTCTCTGTCTCGAATAGGGATACAGAGGGATTATCAATCTGAATCTCTCTCTCTCTGTCTCGAATCGGGATACAGAGCGATTATCAATCTGATTCGCTCTCTCTGTCTCGAATAGGGATTCAGAGGGATTATCAATCTGATTCTCTCTCTCCATCTCGAATAGGGATACAGAGGGATTATCAATCTGATTCGCTCTCTCTCTGTCTCGAATAGGGATACAGAGGGATTATCAATTTGATTCTCTCTCTCTCAGTCTCGAATAGGGATACAGAGGGATTATCAATTTGATTCTCTCTCTCTCAGTCTCGAATAGGGATACAGAGGAATTATCTAACAGATTCTCTCTCTCTGTCTCGAAAAGGGACACAGAGGGATTATCAATTTGATTATCTCTCTCTGTCTCGAACAGGGATACTGAGGGATTATCAATCTGATACTCTCTCTACATCTCGAAAAAGATACTGAGGGATTATCAATCTGATTCTCTCTCTCTCAATCTCGCATAGGGATACAGAGGGATTATCAATCTGATTCTCTCTCTCTCAATCTCGAATAGTGATACAGAGGGATTATCAATCTGATTCTCTCTCTCTCTGTCTCGAATAGGGATACAGAGGGATTATCAATCTGATTCTCTCTCTCTCTCTCTCAATGTCGCATAGGGATACTGAGGGATTGTCAATCTGATTCTCTCTCTCTCAATCTCGAATAGGGGTACAGAGGGATTGCAAACTGATTCTCTCTCTCTCGGTCTTGAATAGGGATACAGCGGGATTATCAATCTGATACTCTCTCTCCATCTCGAATAAGGATACTGAGGGATTATCAATCTGATTCGCTCTCTCTATCTCGAATAGGGATTCAGAGGGATTATCAATCTGATTCTCTCCATCTCGAATAGGGATACAGAGGGATTATCAATCTGATTCTCTCTCTCCATCTCGAATAGGGATACAGAGGGATTATCAATCTGATTAGCGCTCTCTCTGTCTCGAATAGGGATACACAGGGATCATCAATCTGATTCTGTCTCTCTCTGTCTCGAATAGGGATACAGAGGGATTATCAATTTGATTCTCTCTCTCTCAGTCTCGAATAGGGATACAGAGGGATTATCAATTTGATTCTCTCTCTCTCAGTCTCGAATAGGGATACAGAGGAATTATCTAACAGATTCTCTCTCTCTGTCTCGAAAAGGGACACAGAGGGATTATCAATTTGATTATCTCTCTCTGTCTCGAACAGGGATACTGAGGAATTATCAATCTGATTCGCTCTCTCTGTCATGAATAGAGATACAGAGGGATTATCAATCTGATTCTCTCTCTTTCAGTCTCGAATAGGGATACAGAGGGATTATCAATCTGATTCGCTCTCTCTCAGTCTCGAATAGGCATACAATGGGATTATCAAACTGATTCTCGCTCTCTCTGTCTCGATAGGGATACAGAGGGATTATCAATCTGATTCTCTCTCTCTCAGTCTCGAATAGGGATACAGAGGGATTATCAATCTGATTCGCTCTCTCTCAGTCTCGAATAGGCATACAATGGGATTATCAAACTGATTCTCGCTCTCTCTGTCTCGATAGGGATACAGAGGGATTATCAATCTGATTCTCGCTCTCTCTGTCTCGATAGGGATACAGCGGGATTATCAATTTGATTCATTCTCTCTCAGTCTCGAATAGGGACACAGAGGGATTATCAATCTGATTATCTCTCTCTGTCTCGAACAGGGATACTGAGGGATTATCAACCTGATTCGCTCTCTCTGTCTCGAATAGGGATACAGAGGGATTATCAATCTGATTCTCTCTCTCTGTCTCGAACAGGGATACTGAGGGATTATCAATCTGATTCACTCTCTCTGTCTCGAATAGGGATACAGAGGGATTATCAATCTGATTCGCTCTCTCTCAGTCTCGAATAGGGATACAGAGGGATTATCAATCTGATTCTCTCTCTCAGTCTTGAATAGGGATACAGAGGGATTATCAATCTGATTCTCTCTCTCTCAGTCTCGAATATGGATACAGAGGGATTATCTAACAGATTCTCTCTCTCTGTCTCGAATAGGGATACAGAGGGATTATCAATCTGATTCTCTCTCTGTCTCGAATAGGGATACAGAGGGATTATCAATTTGATTCTCTCTCTCTCAGTCTCGAATAGGGATACAGAGGGATTATCAATCTAATGCTCTCTCTCTCAGTCTCGAATAGGGACACAGAGGGATTATCAATCTGATTCTCTCACGGTCTGTCTCGAATTGGGATACAGAGGGATTATCAATCTAATGCTCTCTCTCTCAGTCTTGAACAGGGATACAGAGGGATTATCAATCTGATTCTCTCTCTCAGTCTCGAATAGGGATAGAGAGGGTTGATCAATCTTATTCTCTTTCTCTCAGTCTCGAATAGGGGTACATGGGATTATCAAACTGATTCTCTCTCTCTGTCTCGAATAGGGATACAGAGGGATTATCAAGCTGATTCTCTCTCTCTGTCTCGAATAGTGCTCCAGAGGGATTATCAAACTGATTATCTCTCTCTGTCTCGAATAGGGATACAGAGGGATTATCAATCTGATTCTCTCTCTCTCTCTCAATCTCGCATAGGGATACTGAGGGATTGTCAATCTGATTCTCTCTCTCTCAATCTCGAATAGGGATACAGAGGGATTACAAACTGATTCTCTCTCTCTCAGTCTCGAATAGGGATACAGAGTGATTATCAATCTAATGCTCTCTCTCTCAGTCTCGAATAGGGATACAAAGGTATATCAATCTGATTCTCTCACGCTCTGTCTCGAATTGGGATACAGAGGGATTATCTAACAGATTCTCTCTCTCTGTCTTGAATAGGGACACAGAGGGATCATCAATCTGATTCTCTCTCTCAGTCTCGAATAGGGATACAGAGGGATTATCAAGCTGATTCTCTCTCTCTGTCTCGAATAGTGCTCCAGAGGGATTATCAAACTGATTATCTCTCTCTGTCTCGAATAGGGATACAGAGGGATTATCAATCTGATTCTCTCTCTCTCTCAATCTCGCATAGGGATACTGAGGGATTGTCAATCTGATTCTCTCTCTCTCAATCTCGAATAGGGATACAGAGGGATTACAAACTGATTCTCTCTCTCTCTGTCTCGAATAGGGGTACAGAGGGATTATCAAACTGATTCTCTCTCTCTCTGTCTCGAATAGGGATACAGAGGGATTATCAATCTGAATCTCTCTCTCTCTGTCTCGAATCGGGATACAGAGCGATTATCAATCTGATTCGCTCTCTCTGTCTCGAATAGGGATTCAGAGGGATTATCAATCTGATTCTCTCTCTCCATCTCGAATAGGGATACAGAGGGATTATCAATCTGATTCGCTCTCTCTCTGTCTCGAATAGGGATACAGAGGGATTATCAATTTGATTCTCTCTCTCTCAGTCTCGAATAGGGATACAGAGGGATTATCAATTTGATTCTCTCTCTCTCAGTCTCGAATAGGGATACAGAGGAATTATCTAACAGATTCTCTCTCTCTGTCTCGAAAAGGGACACAGAGGGATTATCAATTTGATTATCTCTCTCTGTCTCGAACAGGGATACTGAGGGATTATCAATCTGATACTCTCTCTACATCTCGAAAAAGATACTGAGGGATTATCAATCTGATTCTCTCTCTCTCAATCTCGCATAGGGATACAGAGGGATTATCAATCTGATTCTCTCTCTCTCAATCTCGAATAGTGATACAGAGGGATTATCAATCTGATTCTCTCTCTCTCTGTCTCGAATAGGGATACAGAGGGATTATCAATCTGATTCTCTCTCTCTCTCTCTCAATGTCGCATAGGGATACTGAGGGATTGTCAATCTGATTCTCTCTCTCTCAATCTCGAATAGGGGTACAGAGGGATTGCAAACTGATTCTCTCTCTCTCGGTCTTGAATAGGGATACAGCGGGATTATCAATCTGATACTCTCTCTCCATCTCGAATAAGGATACTGAGGGATTATCAATCTGATTCGCTCTCTCTATCTCGAATAGGGATTCAGAGGGATTATCAATCTGATTCTCTCCATCTCGAATAGGGATACAGAGGGATTATCAATCTGATTCTCTCTCTCCATCTCGAATAGGGATACAGAGGGATTATCAATCTGATTAGCGCTCTCTCTGTCTCGAATAGGGATACACAGGGATCATCAATCTGATTCTGTCTCTCTCTGTCTCGAATAGGGATACAGAGGGATTATCAATTTGATTCTCTCTCTCTCAGTCTCGAATAGGGATACAGAGGGATTATCAATTTGATTCTCTCTCTCTCAGTCTCGAATAGGGATACAGAGGAATTATCTAACAGATTCTCTCTCTCTGTCTCGAAAAGGGACACAGAGGGATTATCAATTTGATTATCTCTCTCTGTCTCGAACAGGGATACTGAGGAATTATCAATCTGATTCGCTCTCTCTGTCATGAATAGAGATACAGAGGGATTATCAATCTGATTCTCTCTCTTTCAGTCTCGAATAGGGATACAGAGGGATTATCAATCTGATTCGCTCTCTCTCAGTCTCGAATAGGCATACAATGGGATTATCAAACTGATTCTCGCTCTCTCTGTCTCGATAGGGATACAGAGGGATTATCAATCTGATTCTCTCTCTCTCAGTCTCGAATAGGGACACAGAGGGATTATCAATCTGATTATCTCTCTCTGTCTCGAACAGGGATACTGAGGGATTATCAACCTGATTCGCTCTCTCTGTCTCGAATAGGGATACAGAGGGATTATCAATCTGATTCTCTCTCTCTGTCTCGAACAGGGATACTGAGGGATTATCAATCTGATTCACTCTCTCTGTCTCGAATAGGGATACAGAGGGATTATCAATCTGATTCGCTCTCTCTCAGTCTCGAATAGGGATACAGAGGGATTATCAATCTGATTCTCTCTCTCAGTCTTGAATAGGGATACAGAGGGATTATCAATCTGATTCTCTCTCTCTCAGTCTCGAATATGGATACAGAGGGATTATCTAACAGATTCTCTCTCTCTGTCTCGAATAGGGATACAGAGGGATTATCAATTTGATTCTCTCTCTCTCAGTCTCGAATAGGGATACAGCGGGATTATCAATTTGATTCATTCTCTCTCAGTCTCGAATAGTGACACAGACGGATTATCAAACTGATTATCTCTCTCTGTCTCGAATAGAGATACAGAGGGATTATCAATCTGATTCTCTCTCTGTCTTGAATAGGGACACAGAGGGATTATCAATCTGATTCGCTCTCTCAGTCTCGAATAGGGATACAGAGGGATTATCAATCTGATTCTATTTCTCAGTCTCGAATAGGGATACAGTGGGATTATCAATCTGATTCTCTCTCTCTGTCTCGAATAGTGACACAGAGGGATTATCAAACTGATTATCTCTCTCTCAGTCTCGAATAGGGATACAGAGGGATTATCAATCTGATTCGCTCTCTCTGTCTCGAATAGGGATTCAGAGGGATTATGAATCTGATTCTCTCTCTCCATCTCGAATAAAGATACAGTGGGATTATCAATCTGATTCTCCCGCTCTCTGCCTCGAATAGGCATACACAGGGATTATCAAACTGATTCTCTGTCTCTCTGTCTCGAATAGGGATACAGAGGGATTATCAATCTGAATTTCTTCCTCTCAATCTCGAATAGGGATACAGAGGGATTATCAATCTGATTCTCTCTCTCTCTCTGTCTCGAATAGGGATACAGAGCGATTATCAATCTGATACTGCCTCTCCATCTTGAATAGGGATACACAGGGATTATCAATCTGATTCTCTCTCTGTCTCAAATAGGGATACAGAGGGATTATCAATTTGATTCTCTCTCTCTCAGTCTCGAATAGGGATACAGAGGGATTATCAATCTAATGCTCTCTCTCTCAGTCTCGAATAGGGATACAAAGGTATATCAATCTGATTCTCTCACGCTCTGTCTCGAATTGGGATACAGAGGGATCATCAATCTGATTCTCTCTCTCAGTCTCGAATAGGGATACAGAGGGATTATCAAGCTGATTCTCTCTCTCTGTCTCGAATAGTGCTCCAGAGGGATTATCAAACTGATTATCTCTCTCTGTCTCGAATAGAGATACAGAGGGATTATCAATCTGATTCTCTCTCTCTCTCTCTCAATGTCGCATAGGGATACTGAGGGATTGTCAATCTGATTCTCTCTCTCTCAATCTCGAATAGGGATACAGAGGGATTACAAACTGATTCTCTCTCTCTCAGTCTCGAATAGGGATACAGAGGGATTATCAATCTAATGCTCTCTCTCTCAGTCTCGAATAGGGATACAAAGGTATATCAATCTGATTCTCTCACGCTCTGTCTCGAATTGGGATACAGAGGGATTATCTAACAGATTCTCTCTCTCTGTCTTGAATAGGGACACAGAGGGATCATCAATCTGATTCTCTCTCTCAGTCTCGAATAGGGATACAGAGGGATTATCAAGCTGATTCTCTCTCTCTGTCTCGAATAGTGCTCCAGAGGGATTATCAAACTGATTATCTCTCTCTGTCTCGAATAGGGATACAGGGGGATTATCAATCTGATTCTCTCTCTCTCTCAATCTCGCATAGGGATACTGAGGGATTGTCAATCTGATTCTCTCTCTCTCAATCTCGAATAGGGATACAGAGGGATTACAAACTGATTCTCTCTCTCTGTCTCGAATAGGGATACAGAGGGATTATCAATCTAATGCTCTCTCTCTCAGTCTCGAATAGGGATACAAAGGTATATCAATCTGATTCTCTCTCTCCATCTCGAATAGGGATACAGAGGGATTATCAATCTGATTAGCTCTCTCTCTGTCGAGAATAGGGATACACAGGGGTCATCAATCTGATTCTCTCTCTCTCTGTCTCGAATAGGGATACAGAGGGATTATCAATTTCATTCTCTCTCTCTCAGTCTCGAATAGGGATACAGAGGGATTATCAATCTGATTGTCTCTCTGTCTCGAATAGGGATACAGAGGGATTATCAATTTCATTCTCTCTCTCTCAGTCTCGAATAGGGAAATGAGACGGATTATCTAACAGATTCTCTCTCTCTGTCTCGAATAGGGACACAGAGGGATTATCAAACTGATTCTCTCTCTCTCTGTCTCGAGTAGGGGTACAGAGGGATTTTCAAACTGATTCTCTCTCTCTCTGTCTCGAATAGGGATACAGAGGGATTATCAATCTGAATCTCTCTCTCTCAATCTCGAATAGGGATACAGAGGGATTATCAATCTGATTCTTTCTCTCTCCGTCTCGAATAGGGATACTGAGGGATTATCAATCTGATTCTCCCACTCTCTGTCTCAAATAGGGGTACAGAGGGATTTTCAAACTGATTCTCTCTCTCTCTGTCTCGAATAGGGATACAGAGGGATTATCAATCTGAATCTCTCTCTCTCTGTCTCGAATAGGGATACAGAGGGATTATCGAACAGATTCTCTCTCTCTGTCTCGAATAGGGACACAGAGGGATTATCAATATGATTATCTCTCTCTGTCTCGAATAGGGATACAGAGGGATTATCAAACTGATTCTCTCTCTCTGTCTCGAATAGTGACACAGACGGATTATCAAACTGATTATCTCTCTCTGCCTCGAATAGAGATACAGAGGGATTATCAATCTGATTCTCTCTCTCAGTCTTGAATAGGGACACAGAGGGATTATCAATCTGATTCGCTCTCTCAGTCTCGAATAGGGATACAGAGGGATTATCAATCTGATTCTATATCTCAGTCTCGAATAGGGGTACAGAGGGATTATCAATCTGATTCTATTTCTCAGTCTCGAATAGGGATACAGTGGGATTATCAATCTGATTCTCTCTCTCTGTCTCGAATAGTGACACAGAGGGATTATCAAACTGATTATCTCTCTCTCAGTCTCGAATAGGGATACAGAGGGATTATCAATCTGATTCGTTCTCTCTGTCTCGAATAGGGATTCAGAGGGATTATGAATCTGATTCTCTCTCTCCATCTCGAATAAAGATACAGTGGAATTATCAATCTGATTCTCCCGCTCTCTGCCTCGAATAGGCATACACAGGGATTATCAAACTGATTCTCTCTCTCTCTGTCTCGAATAGGGATACAGAGAGATTATCAATCTGAATCTCTTCCTCTCAATCTCGAATAGGGATACAGAGGGATTATCAATCTGATTCTCTCTCTGTCTCGAATAGGGATACAGAGGGATTATCAATTTGATTCTCTCTCTCTCAGTCTCGAATAGGGATACAGAGGGATTATCAATCTAATGCTCTCTCTCTCAGTCTCGAATAGGGACACAGAGGGATTATCAATCTGATTCTCTCACGGTCTGTCTCGAATTGGGATACAGAGGGATTATCAATCTAATGCTCTCTCTCTCAGTCTTGAACAGGGATACAGAGGGATTATCAATCTGATTCTCTCTCTCAGTCTCGAATAGGGATAGAGAGGGTTGATCAATCTTATTCTCTTTCTCTCAGTCTCGAATAGGGGTACATGGGATTATCAAACTGATTCTCTCTCTCTGTCTCGAATAGGGATACAGAGGGATTATCAAGCTGATTCTCTCTCTCTGTCTCGAATAGTGCTCCAGAGGGATTATCAAACTGATTATCTCTCTCTGTCTCGAATAGGGATACAGAGGGATTATCAATCTGATTCTCTCTCTCTCTCTCAATCTCGCATAGGGATACTGAGGGATTGTCAATCTGATTCTCTCTCTCTCAATCTCGAATAGGGATACAGAGGGATTACAAACTGATTCTCTCTCTCTCAGTCTCGAATAGGGATACAGAGTGATTATCAATCTAATGCTCTCTCTCTCAGTCTCGAATAGGGATACAAAGGTATATCAATCTGATTCTCTCACGCTCTGTCTCGAATTGGGATACAGAGGGATTATCTAACAGATTCTCTCTCTCTGTCTTGAATAGGGACACAGAGGGATCATCAATCTGATTCTCTCTCTCAGTCTCGAATAGGGATACAGAGGGATTATCAAGCTGATTCTCTCTCTCTGTCTCGAATAGTGCTCCAGAGGGATTATCAAACTGATTATCTCTCTCTGTCTCGAATAGGGATACAGAGGGATTATCAATCTGATTCTCTCTCTCTCTCAATCTCGCATAGGGATACTGAGGGATTGTCAATCTGATTCTCTCTCTCTCAATCTCGAATAGGGATACAGAGGGATTACAAACTGATTCTCTCTCTCTCTGTCTCGAATAGGGGTACAGAGGGATTATCAAACTGATTCTCTCTCTCTCTGTCTCGAATAGGGATACAGAGGGATTATCAATCTGAATCTCTCTCTCTCTGTCTCGAATCGGGATACAGAGCGATTATCAATCTGATTCGCTCTCTCTGTCTCGAATAGGGATTCAGAGGGATTATCAATCTGATTCTCTCTCTCCATCTCGAATAGGGATACAGAGGGATTATCAATCTGATTCGCTCTCTCTCTGTCTCGAATAGGGATACAGAGGGATTATCAATTTGATTCTCTCTCTCTCAGTCTCGAATAGGGATACAGAGGGATTATCAATTTGATTCTCTCTCTCTCAGTCTCGAATAGGGATACAGAGGAATTATCTAACAGATTCTCTCTCTCTGTCTCGAAAAGGGACACAGAGGGATTATCAATTTGATTATCTCTCTCTGTCTCGAACAGGGATACTGAGGGATTATCAATCTGATACTCTCTCTACATCTCGAAAAAGATACTGAGGGATTATCAATCTGATTCTCTCTCTCTCAATCTCGCATAGGGATACAGAGGGATTATCAATCTGATTCTCTCTCTCTCAATCTCGAATAGTGATACAGAGGGATTATCAATCTGATTCTCTCTCTCTCTGTCTCGAATAGGGATACAGAGGGATTATCAATCTGATTCTCTCTCTCTCTCTCTCTCAATGTCGCATAGGGATACTGAGGGATTGTCAATCTGATTCTCTCTCTCTCAATCTCGAATAGGGGTACAGAGGGATTGCAAACTGATTCTCTCTCTCTCGGTCTTGAATAGGGATACAGCGGGATTATCAATCTGATACTCTCTCTCCATCTCGAATAAGGATACTGAGGGATTATCAATCTGATTCGCTCTCTCTATCTCGAATAGGGATTCAGAGGGATTATCAATCTGATTCTCTCCATCTCGAATAGGGATACAGAGGGATTATCAATCTGATTCTCTCTCTCCATCTCGAATAGGGATACAGAGGGATTATCAATCTGATTAGCGCTCTCTCTGTCTCGAATAGGGATACACAGGGATCATCAATCTGATTCTGTCTCTCTCTGTCTCGAATAGGGATACAGAGGGATTATCAATTTGATTCTCTCTCTCTCAGTCTCGAATAGGGATACAGAGGGATTATCAATTTGATTCTCTCTCTCTCAGTCTCGAATAGGGATACAGAGGAATTATCTAACAGATTCTCTCTCTCTGTCTCGAAAAGGGACACAGAGGGATTATCAATTTGATTATCTCTCTCTGTCTCGAACAGGGATACTGAGGGATTATCAATCTGATACTCTCTCTACATCTCGAAAAAGATACTGAGGGATTATCAATCTGATTCTCTCTCTCTCAATCTCGAATAGGGGTACAGAGGGATTATCAATCTGATTCTCTCTCTCTGTCTCGAATAGGGATACAGAGGGATTATCAATTTGATTCTCTCTCTCTCAGTCTCGAATAGGGATACAGAGGGATTATCAATTTGATTCTCTCTCTCTCAGTCTCGAATAGGGATACAGAGGGATTATCTAACAGATTCTCTCTCTCTGTCTCGAAAAGGGAAACGGAGGGATTATCAATCTGATTATCTCTCTCAGTCTCGAATAGGGATTCAGAGGGATTATCAATCTGATTCTCTCTCTCTCAATCTCGAATAGGGGGACAGAGGGATTACAAACTGATTCTCTCTCTCTCTGTCTCAAATAGGGATACAGAGGGATTATCAATCTGAGTCTCTCTCTCTCAATCTTGAATAGGAATACAGAGGGATTATCAATCTGATTCTCTCTCTCAGTCTTGAATATGGATACAGAGGGATTATCAATCTGATTCGCTCTCTCTCTGTCTCGAATCAGGATACAGAGCGATTATCAATCTGATTCTCTCTCGGTCTTGTTTCGGGATACAGCGGGATTATCAATCTGATACACTCTCCCCATCTCGAATAGGGATACTGAGGGATTATCAATCTGATTCGCTCTCTCTGTCTCGAATAGGGATTCAGAGGGATTATCAATCTGATTCTCTCTCTCCATCTCGAATAGGGATACAGAGGGATTATCAATCTGATTCTCCCGCTCTCTGCCTCGAATAGGCATACACAGGGATTATCAATCTGATTCTCTCTCTCTCTGTCTCGAATAGGGATACAGAGGGATTATCAATGTGATTCTCTCTCTCTCAATCTCGAATAGGGATACAGCGGGATTATCAATTTGATTCATTCTCTCTCAGTCTCGAATAGGGACACAGAGGGATTATCAATCTGATTACCTCTCTCTGTCTCCAACAGGGATACTGAGGGATTATCAACCTGATTCGCTCTCTCTGTCTCGAATAGGGATACAGAGGGATTATCAATCTGATTCTCTCTCTCTGTCTCGAACAGGGATACTGTGGGATTATCAATCTGATTATCTCTCTCTGTCTCGAACAGGGATACTGAGGGATTATCAATCTGATTCGCTCTCTCTGTCATGAATAGAGATACAGAGGGATTATCAATCTGATTCTCTCTCTTTCAGTCTCGAATAGGGATACAGAGGGATTATCAATCTGATTCTCTCTCTCTCAGTCTCGAATAGGCATACACAGGGATTATCAAACTGATTCTCGCTCTCTCTGTCTCGAATAGGGATACAGAGGGATTATCTAACAGATTCTCTCTCTCTGTCTCGAAAAGGGAAACGGAGGGATTATCAATCTGATTATCTCTCTCAGTCTCGAATAGGGATTCAGAGGGATTATCAATCTGATTCTCTCTCTCTCAATCTCGAATAGGGGGACAGAGGGATTACAAACTGATTCTCTCTCTCTCTGTCTCAAATAGGGATACAGAGGGATTATCAATCTGAGTCTCTCTCTCTCAATCTTGAATAGGAATACAGAGGGATTATCAATCTGATTCTCTCTCTCAGTCTTGAATATGGATACAGAGGGATTATCAATCTGATTCGCTCTCTCTCTGTCTCGAATCAGGATACAGAGCGATTATCAATCTGATTCTCTCTCGGTCTTGTTTCGGGATACAGCGGGATTATCAATCTGATACACTCTCCCCATCTCGAATAGGGATACTGAGGGATTATCAATCTGATTCGCTCTCTCTGTCTCGAATAGGGATTCAGAGGGATTATCAATCTGATTCTCTCTCTCCATCTCGAATAGGGATACAGAGGGATTATCAATCTGATTCTCCCGCTCTCTGCCTCGAATAGGCATACACAGGGATTATCAATCTGATTCTCTCTCTCTCTGTCTCGAATAGGGATACAGAGGGATTATCAATGTGATTCTCTCTCTCTCAGTCTCGAATAGGGATACAGCGGGATTATCAATTTGATTCATTCTCTCTCAGTCTCGAATAGGGACACAGAGGGATTATCAATCTGATTACCTCTCTCTGTCTCCAACAGGGATACTGAGGGATTATCAACCTGATTCGCTCTCTCTGTCTCGAATAGGGATACAGAGGGATTATCAATCTGATTCTCTCTCTCTGTCTCGAACAGGGATACTGTGGGATTATCAATCTGATTATCTCTCTCTGTCTCGAACAGGGATACTGAGGGATTATCAATCTGATTCGCTCTCTCTGTCATGAATAGAGATACAGAGGGATTATCAATCTGATTCTCTCTCTTTCAGTCTCGAATAGGGATACAGAGGGATTATCAATCTGATTCGCTCTCTCTCAGTCTCGAATAGGCATACACAGGGATTATCAAACTGATTCTCGCTCTCTCTGTCTCGAATAGGGATACAGAGGGATTATCAATCTGATTCTCTCTCTCTCAGTCTCGAATAGGGATACAGCGGGATTATCAATTTGATTCATTCTCTCTCAGTCTCGAATAGGCATACACAGGGATTATCAATCTGATTATCTCTCTCTGTCTCGAACAGGGATACTGAGGGATTATCAACCTGATTCTGTCTCTCTCTGTCTCGAATAGGGATACAGAGGGATTATCAATTTGATTCTCTCTCTCTCAGTCTCGAAAAGGGAAACGGAGGGATTATCAATCTGATTATCTCTCTCTCAGTCTCGAATAGGGATACTGAGGGATTATCTAACAGATTCTCTCTCTCAGTCTCGAATAGGGATTCAGAGGGATTATCAATCTGATTCTCTCTCTCTCAATCTCGAATAGGGGGACAGAGGGATTACAAACTGATTCTCTCTCTCTCTGTCTCAAATAGGGATACAGAGGGATTATCAATCTGAGTCTCTCTCTCTGTCTCAAACAGGGATACTGTGGGATTATCAATCTGATTATCTCTCTCTGTCTCGAACAGGGATACTGAGGGATTATCAATCTGATTCGCTCTCTCTGTCATGAATAGAGATACAGAGGGATTATCAATCTGATTCTCTCTCTTTCAGTCTCGAATAGGGATACAGAGGGATTATCAATCTGATTCGCTCTCTCTCAGTCTCGAATAGGCATACACAGGGATTATCAAACTGATTCTCGCTCTCTCTGTCTCGAATAGGGATACAGAGGGATTATCAAACTGATTCTCGCTCTCTCTGTCTCGATAGGGATACAGAGGGATTATCAAACTGATTCTCTCTCTCTCAGTCTCGAATAGGGATACAGCGGGATTATCAATCTGATTCTCTCTCTCTCAGTCTCGAATAGGGATACAGCGGGATTATCAATTTGATTCATTCTCTCTCAGTCTCGAATAGGGACACAGAGGGATTATCAATCTGATTATCTCTCTCTGTCTCGAACAGGGATACTGAGGGATTATCAACCTGATTCGCTCTCTCTGTCTCGAATAGGGATACCGAGGGATTATCAATCTGATTCTCTCTCTCTGTCTCGAACAGGGATACTGAGGGATTATCAATCTGATTCGCTCTCTCTGTCTCGAATAGGGATACAGAGGGATTATCAATCTGATTCGCTCTCTCTCAGTCTCGAATAGGGATACACAGGGATCATCAATCTGATTCTGTCTCTCTCTGTCTCGAATAGGGATACAGAGGGATTATCAAACTGATTCTCGCTCTCTCTGTCTCGAATAGGGATACAGCGGGATTATCAATCTGATTCTCTCTCTCTCAGTCTCGAATAGGGATACAGCGGGATTATCAATTTGATTCATTCTCTCTCAGTCTCGAATAGGGACACAGAGGGATTATCAATCTGATTATCTCTCTCTGTCTCGAACAGGGATACTGAGGGATTATCAACCTGATTCGCTCTCTCTGTCTCGAATAGGGATACCGAGGGATTATCAATCTGATTCTCTCTCTCTGTCTCGAACAGGGATACTGAGGGATTATCAATCTGATTCGCTCTCTCTGTCTCGAATAGGGATACAGAGGGATTATCAATCTGATTCGCTCTCTCTCAGTCTCGAATAGGGATACACAGGGATCATCAATCTGATTCTGTCTCTCTCTGTCTCGAATAGGGATACAGAGGGATTATCAAAATGATTCTCTCTCTCTCAGTCTCGAATAGGGATACTGAGGGATTATCAATCTGATTCGCTGTCTCTGTCTCGAATAGGGATTCAGAGGGATTATCAATCTGATTCTCTCTCAATCTCGAATAGGGGGACAGAGGGATTACAAACTGATTCTCTCTCTCTCTGTCTCAAATAGGGATACAGAGGGATTATCAATCTGAGTCTCTCTCTCTCAATCTTGAATAGGAATACAGAGGGATTATCAATCTGATTCTCTCTCTCAGTCCTAAATATGGATACAGAGGGATTATCAATCTGATTCGCTCTCTCTCTGTCTCGAATCAGGATACAGAGCGATTATCAATCTGATTCTCTCTTGGTCTTGTTTCGGGATACAGCGGGATTATCAATCTGATACTCTCTCCCCATCTCGAATAGGGATACTGAGGGATTATCAATCTGATTCGCTCTCTCTGTCTCGAATCGGGATTCAGAGGGATTATCAATCTGATACTCTCTCTACATCTCGAAAAAGATACTGAGGGATTATCAATCTGATTCTCTCTCTCTCAATCTCGCATAGGGATACAGAGGGATTATCAATCTGATTCTCTCTCTCTCAATCTCGAATAGTGATACAGAGGGATTATCAATCTGATTCTCTCTCTCTCTGTCTCGAATAGGGATACAGAGGGATTATCAATCTGATTCTCTCTCTCTCTCTCTCAATGTCGCATAGGGATACTGAGGGATTGTCAATCTGATTCTCTCTCTCTCAATCTCGAATAGGGGTACAGAGGGATTGCAAACTGATTCTCTCTCTCTCTGTCTCGAATAGGGATACAGAGGGATTATCAATCTGATTCGCTCTCTCTCAGTCTCGAATAGGCATACACAGGGATTATCAATCTGATTCTCGCTCTCTCTGTCTCGAATAGGGATACAGAGGGATTATCAATCTGATTCTCTCTCTCTCGGTCTTGAATAGGGATACAGCGGGATTATCAATCTGATACTCTCTCTCCATCTCGAATAAGGATACTGAGGGATTATCAATCTGATTCGCTCTCTCTATCTCGAATAGGGATTCAGAGGGATTATCAATCTGATTCTCTCCATCTCGAATAGGGATACAGAGGGATTATCAATCTGATTCTCTCTCTCCATCTCGAATAGGGATACAGAGGGATTATCAATCTGATTAGCGCTCTCTCTGTCTCGAATAGGGATACACAGGGATCATCAATCTGATTCTGTCTCTCTCTGTCTCGAATAGGGATACAGAGGGATTATCTATTTGATTCTCTCTCTCTCAGTCTCGAATAGGGATACAGAGGGATTATCAATTTGATTCTCTCTCTCTCAGTCTCGAATAGGGATACAGAGGAATTATCTAACAGATTCTCTCTCTCTGTCTCGAAAAGGGACACAGAGGGATTATCAATTTGATTATCTCTCTCTGTCTCGAACAGGGATACTGAGGGATTATCAATCTGATACTCTCTCTACATCTCGAAAAAGATACTGAGGGATTATCAATCTGATTCTCTCTCTCTCAATCTCGAATAGGGGTACAGAGGGATTATCAATCTGATTCTCTCTCTCTGTCTCGAATAGGGATACAGAGGGATTATCAATTTGATTCTCTCTCTCTCAGTCTCGAATAGGGATACAGAGGGATTATCAATTTGATTCTCTCTCTCTCAGTCTCGAATAGGGATACAGAGGGATTATCTAACAGATTCTCTCTCTCTGTCTCGAAAAGGGAAACGGAGGGATTATCAATCTGATTATCTCTCTCAGTCTCGAATAGGGATTCAGAGGGATTATCAATCTGATTCTCTCTCTCTCAATCTCGAATAGGGGGACAGAGGGATTACAAACTGATTCTCTCTCTCTCTGTCTCAAATAGGGATACAGAGGGATTATCAATCTGAGTCTCTCTCTCTCAATCTTGAATAGGAATACAGAGGGATTATCAATCTGATTCTCTCTCTCAGTCTTGAATATGGATACAGAGGGATTATCAATCTGATTCGCTCTCTCTCTGTCTCGAATCAGGATACAGAGCGATTATCAATCTGATTCTCTCTCGGTCTTGTTTCGGGATACAGCGGGATTATCAATCTGATACACTCTCCCCATCTCGAATAGGGATACTGAGGGATTATCAATCTGATTCGCTCTCTCTGTCTCGAATAGGGATTCAGAGGGATTATCAATCTGATTCTCTCTCTCCATCTCGAATAGGGATACAGAGGGATTATCAATCTGATTCTCCCGCTCTCTGCCTCGAATAGGCATACACAGGGATTATCAATCTGATTCTCTCTCTCTCTGTCTCGAATAGGGATACAGAGGGATTATCAATGTGATTCTCTCTCTCTCAGTCTCGAATAGGGATACAGCGGGATTATCAATTTGATTCATTCTCTCTCAGTCTCGAATAGGGACACAGAGGGATTATCAATCTGATTACCTCTCTCTGTCTCCAACAGGGATACTGAGGGATTATCAACCTGATTCGCTCTCTCTGTCTCGAATAGGGATACAGAGGGATTATCAATCTGATTCTCTCTCTCTGTCTCGAACAGGGATACTGTGGGATTATCAATCTGATTATCTCTCTCTGTCTCGAACAGGGATACTGAGGGATTATCAATCTGATTCGCTCTCTCTGTCATGAATAGAGATACAGAGGGATTATCAATCTGATTCTCTCTCTTTCAGTCTCGAATAGGGATACAGAGGGATTATCAATCTGATTCGCTCTCTCTCAGTCTCGAATAGGCATACACAGGGATTATCAAACTGATTCTCGCTCTCTCTGTCTCGAATAGGGATACAGAGGGATTATCAATCTGATTCTCTCTCTCTCAGTCTCGAATAGGGATACAGCGGGATTATCAATTTGATTCATTCTCTCTCAGTCTCGAATAGGCATACACAGGGATTATCAATCTGATTATCTCTCTCTGTCTCGAACAGGGATACTGAGGGATTATCAACCTGATTCGTTCTCTCTGTCTCGAATAGGGATACCGAGGGATTATCAATCTGATTCTCTCTCTCTGTCTCGAACAGGGATACTGAGGGATTATCAATCTGATTCGCTCTCTCTGTCTCGAATAGGGCTACAGAGGGATTATCAATCTGATTCGCTCTCTCTCAGTCTCGAATAGGGATACACAGGGATCATCAATCTGATTCTGTCTCTCTCTGTCTCGAATAGGGATACAGAGGGATTATCAAAATGATTCTCTCTCTCTCAGTCTCGAATAGGGATACTGAGGGATTATCAATCTGATTCGCTCTCTCAGTCTTGAATAGGGACACAGAGGGATTATCAATCTGATTCGCTCTCTCAGTCTCGAATAGGGATACAGAGGGATTATCAATCTGATTCTATATCTCAGTCTCGAATAGGGGTACAGAGGGATTATCAATCTGATTCGCTCTCTCTGTCTCGAATAGGGATTCAGAGGGATTATCAATCTGATTCTCTCTCTCCATCTCGAATAGGGATACAGAGGGATTATCAATCTGATTCTCCCGCTCTCTGCCTCGAATAGGCATACACAGGGATTATCAATCTGATTCTCTCTCTCTCTGTCTCGAATAGGGATACAGAGGGATTATCAATCTGATTCTCGCTCTCTCTGTCTCGAATAGGGATACAGAGGGATTATCAATGTGATTCTCTCTCTCTCAGTCTCGAATAGGGATACAGCGGGATTATCAATTTGATTCATTCTCTCTCAGTCTCGAATAGGGACACAGAGGGATTATCAATCTGATTACCTCTCTCTGTCTCCAACAGGGATACTGAGGGATTATCAACCTGATTCGCTCTCTCTGTCTCGAATAGGGATACAGAGGGATTATCAATCTGATTCTCTCTCTCTGTCTCGAACAGGGATACTGTGGGATTATCAATCTGATTATCTCTCTCTGTCTCGAACAGGGATACTGAGGGATTATCAATCTGATTCGCTCTCTCTGTCATGAATAGAGATACAGAGGGATTATCAATCTGATTCTCTCTCTTTCAGTCTCGAATAGGGATACAGAGGGATTATCAATCTGATTCGCTCTCTCTCAGTCTCGAATAGGCATACACAGGGATTATCAAACTGATTCTCGCTCTCTCTGTCTCGAATAGGGATACAGAGGGATTATCAATCTGATTCTCTCTCTCTCAGTCTCGAATAGGGATACAGCGGGATTATCAATTTGATTCATTCTCTCTCAGTCTCGAATAGGCATACACAGGGATTATCAATCTGATTATCTCTCTCTGTCTCGAACAGGGATACTGAGGGATTATCAACCTGATTCTGTCTCTCTCTGTCTCGAATAGGGATACAGAGGGATTATCAATTTGATTCTCTCTCTCTCAGTCTCGAAAAGGGAAACGGAGGGATTATCAATCTGATTATCTCTCTCTCAGTCTCGAATAGGGATACTGAGGGATTATCTAACAGATTCTCTCTCTCAGTCTCGAATAGGGATTCAGAGGGATTATCAATCTGATTCTCTCTCTCTCAATCTCGAATAGGGGGACAGAGGGATTACAAACTGATTCTCTCTCTCTCTGTCTCAAATAGGGATACAGAGGGATTATCAATCTGAGTCTCTCTCTCTGTCTCAAACAGGGATACTGTGGGATTATCAATCTGATTATCTCTCTCTGTCTCGAACAGGGATACTGAGGGATTATCAATCTGATTCGCTCTCTCTGTCATGAATAGAGATACAGAGGGATTATCAATCTGATTCTCTCTCTTTCAGTCTCGAATAGGGATACAGAGGGATTATCAATCTGATTCGCTCTCTCTCAGTCTCGAATAGGCATACACAGGGATTATCAAACTGATTCTCGCTCTCTCTGTCTCGAATAGGGATACAGAGGGATTATCAATCTGATTCTCTCTCTCTCAGTCTCGAATAGGGATACAGCGGGATTATCAATTTGATTCATTCTCTCTCAGTCTCGAATAGGGACACAGAGGGATTATCAATCTGATTATCTCTCTCTGTCTCGAACAGGGATACTGAGGGATTATCAACCTGATTCGCTCTCTCTGTCTCGAATAGGGATACCGAGGGATTATCAATCTGATTCTCTCTCTCTGTCTCGAACAGGGATACTGAGGGATTATCAATCTGATTCGCTCTCTCTGTCTCGAATAGGGATACAGAGGGATTATCAATCTGATTCGCTCTCTCTCAGTCTCGAATAGGGATACACAGGGATCATCAATCTGATTCTGTCTCTCTCTGTCTCGAATAGGGATACAGAGGGATTATCAAAATGATTCTCTCTCTCTCAGTCTCGAATAGGGATACTGAGGGATTATCAATCTGATTCGCTGTCTCTGTCTCGAATAGGGATTCAGAGGGATTATCAATCTGATTCTCTCTCAATCTCGAATAGGGGGACAGAGGGATTACAAACTGATTCTCTCTCTCTCTGTCTCAAATAGGGATACAGAGGGATTATCAATCTGAGTCTCTCTCTCTCAATCTTGAATAGGAATACAGAGGGATTATCAATCTGATTCTCTCTCTCAGTCCTAAATATGGATACAGAGGGATTATCAATCTGATTCGCTCTCTCTCTGTCTCGAATCAGGATACAGAGCGATTATCAATCTGATTCTCTCTTGGTCTTGTTTCGGGATACAGCGGGATTATCAATCTGATACTCTCTCCCCATCTCGAATAGGGATACTGAGGGATTATCAATCTGATTCGCTCTCTCTGTCTCGAATCGGGATTCAGAGGGATTATCAATCTGATACTCTCTCTACATCTCGAAAAAGATACTGAGGGATTATCAATCTGATTCTCTCTCTCTCAATCTCGCATAGGGATACAGAGGGATTATCAATCTGATTCTCTCTCTCTCAATCTCGAATAGTGATACAGAGGGATTATCAATCTGATTCTCTCTCTCTCTGTCTCGAATAGGGATACAGAGGGATTATCAATCTGATTCTCTCTCTCTCTCTCTCAATGTCGCATAGGGATACTGAGGGATTGTCAATCTGATTCTCTCTCTCTCAATCTCGAATAGGGGTACAGAGGGATTGCAAACTGATTCTCTCTCTCTCTGTCTCGAATAGGGATACAGAGGGATTATCAATCTGATTCGCTCTCTCTCAGTCTCGAATAGGCATACACAGGGATTATCAATCTGATTCTCGCTCTCTCTGTCTCGAATAGGGATACAGAGGGATTATCAATCTGATTCTCTCTCTCTCGGTCTTGAATAGGGATACAGCGGGATTATCAATCTGATACTCTCTCTCCATCTCGAATAAGGATACTGAGGGATTATCAATCTGATTCGCTCTCTCTATCTCGAATAGGGATTCAGAGGGATTATCAATCTGATTCTCTCCATCTCGAATAGGGATACAGAGGGATTATCAATCTGATTCTCTCTCTCCATCTCGAATAGGGATACAGAGGGATTATCAATCTGATTAGCGCTCTCTCTGTCTCGAATAGGGATACACAGGGATCATCAATCTGATTCTGTCTCTCTCTGTCTCGAATAGGGATACAGAGGGATTATCTATTTGATTCTCTCTCTCTCAGTCTCGAATAGGGATACAGAGGGATTATCAATTTGATTCTCTCTCTCTCAGTCTCGAATAGGGATACAGAGGAATTATCTAACAGATTCTCTCTCTCTGTCTCGAAAAGGGACACAGAGGGATTATCAATTTGATTATCTCTCTCTGTCTCGAACAGGGATACTGAGGGATTATCAATCTGATACTCTCTCTACATCTCGAAAAAGATACTGAGGGATTATCAATCTGATTCTCTCTCTCTCAATCTCGAATAGGGGTACAGAGGGATTATCAATCTGATTCTCTCTCTCTGTCTCGAATAGGGATACAGAGGGATTATCAATTTGATTCTCTCTCTCTCAGTCTCGAATAGGGATACAGAGGGATTATCAATTTGATTCTCTCTCTCTCAGTCTCGAATAGGGATACAGAGGGATTATCTAACAGATTCTCTCTCTCTGTCTCGAAAAGGGAAACGGAGGGATTATCAATCTGATTATCTCTCTCAGTCTCGAATAGGGATTCAGAGGGATTATCAATCTGATTCTCTCTCTCTCAATCTCGAATAGGGGGACAGAGGGATTACAAACTGATTCTCTCTCTCTCTGTCTCAAATAGGGATACAGAGGGATTATCAATCTGAGTCTCTCTCTCTCAATCTTGAATAGGAATACAGAGGGATTATCAATCTGATTCTCTCTCTCAGTCTTGAATATGGATACAGAGGGATTATCAATCTGATTCGCTCTCTCTCTGTCTCGAATCAGGATACAGAGCGATTATCAATCTGATTCTCTCTCGGTCTTGTTTCGGGATACAGCGGGATTATCAATCTGATACACTCTCCCCATCTCGAATAGGGATACTGAGGGATTATCAATCTGATTCGCTCTCTCTGTCTCGAATAGGGATTCAGAGGGATTATCAATCTGATTCTCTCTCTCCATCTCGAATAGGGATACAGAGGGATTATCAATCTGATTCTCCCGCTCTCTGCCTCGAATAGGCATACACAGGGATTATCAATCTGATTCTCTCTCTCTCTGTCTCGAATAGGGATACAGAGGGATTATCAATGTGATTCTCTCTCTCTCAGTCTCGAATAGGGATACAGCGGGATTATCAATTTGATTCATTCTCTCTCAGTCTCGAATAGGGACACAGAGGGATTATCAATCTGATTACCTCTCTCTGTCTCCAACAGGGATACTGAGGGATTATCAACCTGATTCGCTCTCTCTGTCTCGAATAGGGATACAGAGGGATTATCAATCTGATTCTCTCTCTCTGTCTCGAACAGGGATACTGTGGGATTATCAATCTGATTATCTCTCTCTGTCTCGAACAGGGATACTGAGGGATTATCAATCTGATTCGCTCTCTCTGTCATGAATAGAGATACAGAGGGATTATCAATCTGATTCTCTCTCTTTCAGTCTCGAATAGGGATACAGAGGGATTATCAATCTGATTCGCTCTCTCTCAGTCTCGAATAGGCATACACAGGGATTATCAAACTGATTCTCGCTCTCTCTGTCTCGAATAGGGATACAGAGGGATTATCAATCTGATTCTCTCTCTCTCAGTCTCGAATAGGGATACAGCGGGATTATCAATTTGATTCATTCTCTCTCAGTCTCGAATAGGCATACACAGGGATTATCAATCTGATTATCTCTCTCTGTCTCGAACAGGGATACTGAGGGATTATCAACCTGATTCGTTCTCTCTGTCTCGAATAGGGATACCGAGGGATTATCAATCTGATTCTCTCTCTCTGTCTCGAACAGGGATACTGAGGGATTATCAATCTGATTCGCTCTCTCTGTCTCGAATAGGGCTACAGAGGGATTATCAATCTGATTCGCTCTCTCTCAGTCTCGAATAGGGATACACAGGGATCATCAATCTGATTCTGTCTCTCTCTGTCTCGAATAGGGATACAGAGGGATTATCAAAATGATTCTCTCTCTCTCAGTCTCGAATAGGGATACTGAGGGATTATCAATCTGATTCGCTCTCTCAGTCTTGAATAGGGACACAGAGGGATTATCAATCTGATTCGCTCTCTCAGTCTCGAATAGGGATACAGAGGGATTATCAATCTGATTCTATATCTCAGTCTCGAATAGGGGTACAGAGGGATTATCAATCTGATTCGCTCTCTCTGTCTCGAATAGGGATTCAGAGGGATTATCAATCTGATTCTCTCTCTCCATCTCGAATAGGGATACAGAGGGATTATCAATCTGATTCTCCCGCTCTCTGCCTCGAATAGGCATACACAGGGATTATCAATCTGATTCTCTCTCTCTCTGTCTCGAATAGGGATACAGAGGGATTATCAATGTGATTCTCTCTCTCTCAGTCTCGAATAGGGATACAGCGGGATTATCAATTTGATTCATTCTCTCTCAGTCTCGAATAGGGACACAGAGGGATTATCAATCTGATTACCTCTCTCTGTCTCCAACAGGGATACTGAGGGATTATCAACCTGATTCGCTCTCTCTGTCTCGAATAGGGATACAGAGGGATTATCAATCTGATTCTCTCTCTCTGTCTCGAACAGGGATACTGTGGGATTATCAATCTGATTATCTCTCTCTGTCTCGAACAGGGATACTGAGGGATTATCAATCTGATTCGCTCTCTCTGTCATGAATAGAGATACAGAGGGATTATCAATCTGATTCTCTCTCTTTCAGTCTCGAATAGGGATACAGAGGGATTATCAATCTGATTCGCTCTCTCTCAGTCTCGAATAGGCATACACAGGGATTATCAAACTGATTCTCGCTCTCTCTGTCTCGAATAGGGATACAGAGGGATTATCAATCTGATTCTCTCTCTCTCAGTCTCGAATAGGGATACAGCGGGATTATCAATTTGATTCATTCTCTCTCAGTCTCGAATAGGCATACACAGGGATTATCAATCTGATTATCTCTCTCTGTCTCGAACAGGGATACTGAGGGATTATCAACCTGATTCTGTCTCTCTCTGTCTCGAATAGGGATACAGAGGGATTATCAATTTGATTCTCTCTCTCTCAGTCTCGAAAAGGGAAACGGAGGGATTATCAATCTGATTATCTCTCTCTCAGTCTCGAATAGGGATACTGAGGGATTATCTAACAGATTCTCTCTCTCAGTCTCGAATAGGGATTCAGAGGGATTATCAATCTGATTCTCTCTCTCTCAATCTCGAATAGGGGGACAGAGGGATTACAAACTGATTCTCTCTCTCTCTGTCTCAAATAGGGATACAGAGGGATTATCAATCTGAGTCTCTCTCTCTGTCTCAAACAGGGATACTGTGGGATTATCAATCTGATTATCTCTCTCTGTCTCGAACAGGGATACTGAGGGATTATCAATCTGATTCGCTCTCTCTGTCATGAATAGAGATACAGAGGGATTATCAATCTGATTCTCTCTCTTTCAGTCTCGAATAGGGATACAGAGGGATTATCAATCTGATTCGCTCTCTCTCAGTCTCGAATAGGCATACACAGGGATTATCAAACTGATTCTCGCTCTCTCTGTCTCGAATAGGGATACAGAGGGATTATCAATCTGATTCTCTCTCTCTCAGTCTCGAATAGGGATACAGCGGGATTATCAATTTGATTCATTCTCTCTCAGTCTCGAATAGGGACACAGAGGGATTATCAATCTGATTATCTCTCTCTGTCTCGAACAGGGATACTGAGGGATTATCAACCTGATTCGCTCTCTCTGTCTCGAATAGGGATACCGAGGGATTATCAATCTGATTCTCTCTCTCTGTCTCGAACAGGGATACTGAGGGATTATCAATCTGATTCGCTCTCTCTGTCTCGAATAGGGATACAGAGGGATTATCAATCTGATTCGCTCTCTCTCAGTCTCGAATAGGGATACACAGGGATCATCAATCTGATTCTGTCTCTCTCTGTCTCGAACAGGGATACAGAGGGATTATCAAAATGATTCTCTCTCTCTCAGTCTCGAATAGGGATACTGAGGGATTATCAATCTGATTCGCTGTCTCTGTCTCGAATAGGGATTCAGAGGGATTATCAATCTGATTCTCTCTCAATCTCGAATAGGGGGACAGAGGGATTACAAACTGATTCTCTCTCTCTCTGTCTCAAATAGGGATACAGAGGGATTATCAATCTGAGTCTCTCTCTCTCAATCTTGAATAGGAATACAGAGGGATTATCAATCTGATTCTCTCTCTCAGTCCTAAATATGGATACAGAGGGATTATCAATCTGATTCGCTCTCTCTCTGTCTCGAATCAGGATACAGAGCGATTATCAATCTGATTCTCTCTTGGTCTTGTTTCGGGATACAGCGGGATTATCAATCTGATACTCTCTCCCCATCTCGAATAGGGATACTGAGGGATTATCAATCTGATTCGCTCTCTCTGTCTCGAATCGGGATTCAGAGGGATTATCAATCTGATACTCTCTCTACATCTCGAAAAAGATACTGAGGGATTATCAATCTGATTCTCTCTCTCTCAATCTCGCATAGGGATACAGAGGGATTATCAATCTGATTCTCTCTCTCTCAATCTCGAATAGTGATACAGAGGGATTATCAATCTGATTCTCTCTCTCTCTGTCTCGAATAGGGATACAGAGGGATTATCAATCTGATTCTCTCTCTCTCTCTCTCAATGTCGCATAGGGATACTGAGGGATTGTCAATCTGATTCTCTCTCTCTCAATCTCGAATAGGGGTACAGAGGGATTGCAAACTGATTCTCTCTCTCTCTGTCTCGAATAGGGATACAGAGGGATTATCAATCTGATTCGCTCTCTCTCAGTCTCGAATAGGCATACACAGGGATTATCAATCTGATTCTCGCTCTCTCTGTCTCGAATAGGGATACAGAGGGATTATCAATCTGATTCTCTCTCTCTCGGTCTTGAATAGGGATACAGCGGGATTATCAATCTGATACTCTCTCTCCATCTCGAATAAGGATACTGAGGGATTATCAATCTGATTCGCTCTCTCTATCTCGAATAGGGATTCAGAGGGATTATCAATCTGATTCTCTCCATCTCGAATAGGGATACAGAGGGATTATCAATCTGATTCTCTCTCTCCATCTCGAATAGGGATACAGAGGGATTATCAATCTGATTAGCGCTCTCTCTGTCTCGAATAGGGATACACAGGGATCATCAATCTGATTCTGTCTCTCTCTGTCTCGAATAGGGATACAGAGGGATTATCAATTTGATTCTCTCTCTCTCAGTCTCGAATAGGGATACAGAGGGATTATCAATTTGATTCTCTCTCTCTCAGTCTCGAATAGGGATACAGAGGAATTATCTAACAGATTCTCTCTCTCTGTCTCAAAAAGGGACACAGAGGGATTATCAATTTGATTATCTCTCTCTGTCTCGAACAGGGATACTGAGGGATTATCAATCTGATACTCTCTCTACATCTCGAAAAA
Source organism: Scyliorhinus torazame (assembly GCF_047496885.1). Classification (NCBI taxonomy): domain Eukaryota; kingdom Metazoa; phylum Chordata; class Chondrichthyes; order Carcharhiniformes; family Scyliorhinidae; genus Scyliorhinus; species Scyliorhinus torazame. Next base: position 133,432,217 of record NC_092718.1, read on the forward strand.
GATACTGAGGGATTATCAATCTGATTCTCTCTCTCTCAATCTCGAATAGGGGTACAGAGGGATTATCAATCTGATTCTCTCTCTCTGTCTCGAATCGGGATACAGAGGGATTATCAATTTGATTCTCTCTCTCTCAGTCTCGAATAGGGATACAGAGGGATTATCAATTTGATTCTCTCTCTCTCAGTTTCGAATAGGGATACAGAGGGATTATCTAACAGATTCTCTCTCTCTGTCTCGAAAAGGGAAACGGAGGGATTATCAATCTGATTATCTCTCTCAGTCTCGAATAGGGATTCAGAGGGATTATCAATCTGATTCTCTCTCTCTCAATCTCGAATAGGGGGACAGAGGGATTACAAACTGATTCTCTCTCTCTCTGTCTCAAATAGGGATACAGAGGGATTATCAATCTGAGTCTCTCTCTCTCAATCTTGAATAGGAATACAGAGGGATTATCAATCTGATTCTCTCTCTCAGTCTTGAATATGGATACAGAGGGATTATCAATCTGATTCGCTCTCTCTCTGTCTCGAATCAGGATACAGAGCGATTATCAATCTGATTCTCTCTCGGTCTTGTTTCGGGATACAGCGGGATTATCAATCTGATACACTCTCCCCATCTCGAATAGGGATACTGAGGGATTATCAATCTGATTCGCTCTCTCTGTCTCGAATAGGGATTCAGAGGGATTATCAATCTGATTCTCTCTCTCCATCTCGAATAGGGATACAGAGGGATTATCAATCTGATTCTCCCGCTCTCTGCCTCGAATAGGCATACACAGGGATTATCAATCTGATTCTCTCTCTCTCTGTCTCGAATAGGGATACAGAGGGATTATCAATTTGATTCTCTCTCTCTCAGTCTCGAATAGGGATACAGCGGGATTATCAATCTGATTCTCTCTCTCTCTGTCTCGAATAGGCATACACAGGGATTATCAATCTGATTCTCTCTCTCTCAGTCTCGAATAGGGATACAGCGGGATTATCAATTTGATTCTCTCTCTCTCAGTCTCGAATAGGGATACAGAGGGATTATCAATTTGATTCTCTCTCTCTCTGTCTCGAATAGGCATACACAGGGATTATCAATCTGATTCTCTCTCTCTCAGTCTCGAATAGGGATACAGCGGGATTATCAATCTGATTCTCTCTCTCTCTGTCTCGAATAGGCATACACAGGGATTATCAATCTGATTCTCTCTCTCTCAGTCTCGAATAGGGATACAGCGGGATTATCAATCTGATTCTCTCTCTCTCTGTCTCGAATAGGCATACACAGGGATTATCAATCTGATTCTCTCTCTCTCAGTCTCGAATAGGGATACAGCGGGATTATCAATCTGATTCTCTCTCTCTCAGTCTCGAATAGGGATACAGAGGGATTATCAATTTGATTCTCTCTCTCTCAGTCTCGAATAGGGATACAGAGGGATTATCAATCTGATTCTCTCTCTCTCTGTCTCGAATAGGCATACACAGGGATTATCAATCTGATTCTCTCTCTCTCAGTCTCGAATAGGGATACAGCGGGATTATCAATTTGATTCATTCTCTCTCAGTCTCGAATAGGGACACAGAGGGATTATCAATCTGATTACCTCTCTCTGTCTCCAACAGGGATACTGAGGGATTATCAACCTGATTCGCTCTCTCTGTCTCGAATAGGGATACAGAGGGATTATCAATCTGATTCTCTCTCTCTGTCTCGAACAGGGATACTGTGGGATTATCAATCTGATTATCTCTCTCTGTCTCGAACAGGGATACTGAGGGATTATTAATCTGATTCGCTCTCTCTGTCATGAATAGAGATACAGAGGGATTATCAATCTGATTCTCTCTCTTTCAGTCTCGAATAGGGATACAGAGGGATTATCAATCTGATTCGCTCTCTCTCAGTCTCGAATAGGCATACACAGGGATTATCAAACTGATTCTCGCTCTCTCTGTCTCGAATAGGGATACAGAGGGATTATCAATCTGATTCTCTCTCTCTCAGTCTCGAATAGGGATACAGCGGGATTATCAATTTGATTCATTCTCTCTCAGTCTCGAATAGGCATACACAGGGATTATCAATCTGATTATCTCTCTCTGTCTCGAACAGGGATACTGAGGGATTATCAACCTGATTCGTTCTCTCTGTCTCGAATAGGGATACCGAGGGATTATCAATCTGATTCTCTCTCTCTGTCTCGAACAGGGATACTGAGGGATTATCAATCTGATTCGCTCTCTCTGTCTCGAATAGGGATACAGAGGGATTATCAATCTGATTCGCTCTCTCTCAGTCTCGAATAGGGATACACAGGGATCATCAATCTGATTCTATATCTCAGTCTCGAATAGGGGTACAGAGGGATTATCAATCTGATTCTATTTCTCAGTCTCGAATAGGGATACAGTGGGATTATCAATCTGATTCTCACTCTCTGTCTCGAATAGTGACACAGAGGGATTATCAAACTGATTATCTCTCTCTCAGTCTCGAATAGGGATACAGAGGGATTATCAATTTGATTATCTCTCTCAGTCTCGAATAGGGATTCAGAGGGATTATCAATCTGATTCGTTCTCTCTGTCTCGAATAGGGATTCAGAGGGATTATGAATCTGATTCTCTCTCTCCATCTCGAATAAAGATACAGTGGGATTATCAATCTGATTCTCCCGCTCTCTGCCTCGAATAGGCATACACAGGGATTATCAAACTGATTCTCTCTCTCTCTGTCTCGAATAGGGATACAGAGAGATTATCAATCTGAATCTCTTCCTCTCAATCTCGAATAGGGATACAGAGGGATTATCAATCTGATTCTCTCTCTGTCTCGAATAGGGATACAGAGGGATTATCAATTTGATTCTCTCTCTCTCAGTCTCGAATAGGGATACAGAGGGATTATCAATCTAATGCTCTCTCTCTCTGTCTCGAATAGGGACACAGAGGGATTATCAATCTGATTCTCTCACGGTCTGTCTCGAATTGGGATACAGAGGGATTATCAATCTAATGCTCTCTCTCTCAGTCTTGAACAGGGATACAGAGGGATTATCAATCTGATTCTCTCTCTCAGTCTCGAACAGGGAGACAGAGGGTTGATCAATCTTATTCTCTTTCTCTCAGTCTCGAATAGGGGTACATGGGATTATCAAACTGATTCTCTCTGTCTCGAATAGGGATACAGAGGGATTACCAAGCTGATTCTCTCTCTCTGTCTCGAATAGTGCTCCAGAGGGATTATCAAACTGATTATCTCTCTCTGTCTCGAATAGGGATACAGAGGGATTATCAATCTGATTCTCTCTCTCTCTCTCAATCTCGCATAGGGATACTGAGGGATTGTCAATCTGATTCTCTCTCTCTCAATCTCGAATAGGGATACAGAGGGATTACAAACTGATTCTCTCTCTCTCAGTCTCGAATAGGGATACAGAGTGATTATCAATCTAATGCTCTCTCTCTCAGTCTCGAATAGGGATACAAAGGTATATCAATCTGATTCTCTCACGCTCTGTCTCGAATTGGGATACAGAGGGATTATCTAACAGATTCTCTCTCTCTGTCTTGAATAGGGACACAGAGGGATCATCAATCTGATTCTCTCTCTCAGTCTCGAATAGGGATACAGAGGGATTATCAAGCTGATTCTCTCTCTCTCGGTCTTGAATAGGGATACAGCGGGATTATCAATCTGATACTCTCTCTCCATCTCGAATAAGGATACTGAGGGATTATCAATCTGATTCGCTCTCTCTATCTCGAATAGGGATTCAGAGGGATTATCAATCTGATTCTCTCCATCTCGAATAGGGATACAGAGGGATTATCAATCTGATTCTCTCTCTCCATCTCGAATAGGGATACAGAGGGATTATCAATCTGATTAGCGCTCTCTCTGTCTCGAATAGGGATACACAGGGATCATCAATCTGATTCTGTCTCTCTCTGTCTCGAATAGGGATACAGAGGGATTATCAATTTGATTCTCTCTCTCTCAGTCTCGAATAGGGATACAGAGGGATTATCAATTTGATTCTCTCTCTCTCAGTCTCGAATAGGGATACAGAGGAATTATCTAACAGATTCTCTCTCTCTGTCTCGAAAAGGGACACAGAGGGATTATCAATTTGATTATCTCTCTCTGTCTCGAACAGGGATACTGAGGGATTATCAATCTGATACTCTCTCTACATCTCGAAAAAGATACTGAGGGATTATCAATCTGATTCTCTCTCTCTCAATCTCGAATAGGGGTACAGAGGGATTATCAATCTGATTCTCTCTCTCTGTCTCGAATAGGGATACAGAGGGATTATCAATTTGATTCTCTCTCTCTCAGTCTCGAATAGGGATACAGAGGGATTATCAATTTGATTCTCTCTCTCTCAGTCTCGAATAGGGATACAGAGGGATTATCTAACAGATTCTCTCTCTCTGTCTCGAAAAGGGAAACGGAGGGATTATCAATCTGATTATCTCTCTCAGTCTCGAATAGGGATTCAGAGGGATTATCAATCTGATTCTCTCTCTCTCAATCTCGAATAGGGGGACAGAGGGATTACAAACTGATTCTCTCTCTCTCTGTCTCAAATAGGGATACAGAGGGATTATCAATCTGAGTCTCTCTCTCTCAATCTTGAATAGGAATACAGAGGGATTATCAATCTGATTCTCTCTCTCAGTCTTGAATATGGATACAGAGGGATTATCAATCTGATTCGCTCTCTCTCTGTCTCGAATCAGGATACAGAGCGATTATCAATCTGATTCTCTCTCGGTCTTGTTTCGGGATACAGCGGGATTATCAATCTGATACACTCTCCCCATCTCGAATAGGGATACTGAGGGATTATCAATCTGATTCGCTCTCTCTGTCTCGAATAGGGATTCAGAGGGATTATCAATCTGATTCTCTCTCTCCATCTCGAATAGGGATACAGAGGGATTATCAATCTGATTCTCCCGCTCTCTGCCTCGAATAGGCATACACAGGGATTATCAATCTGATTCTCTCTCTCTCTGTCTCGAATAGGGATACAGAGGGATTATCAATGTGATTCTCTCTCTCTCAGTCTCGAATAGGGATACAGCGGGATTATCAATTTGATTCATTCTCTCTCAGTTTCGAATAGGGACACAGAGGGATTATCAATCTGATTACCTCTCTCTGTCTCCAACAGGGATACTGAGGGATTATCAACCTGATTCGCTCTCTCTGTCTCGAATAGGGATACAGAGGGATTATCAATCTGATTCTCTCTCTCTGTCTCGAACAGGGATACTGAGGGATTATCAATCTGATTCGCTCTCTCTGTCATGAATAGAGATACAGAGGGATTATCAATCTGATTCTCTCTCTTTCAGTCTCGAATAGGGATACAGAGGGATTATCAATCTGATTCGCTCTCTCTCAGTCTCGAATAGGCATACACAGGGATTATCAAACTGATTCTCGCTCTCTCTGTCTCGAATAGGGATACAGAGGGATTATCAATCTGATTCTCTCTCTCTCAGTCTCGAATAGGGATACAGAGGGATTATCAATCTGATTCTCTCTCTCTGTCTCGAACAGGGATACAGAGGGATTATCAATCTGATTCTCTCTCTCTCAGTCTCGAATAGGGATACAGCGGGATTATCAATCTGATTCTCTCTCTCTCAGTCTCGAATAGGGATACAGAGGGATTATCAATCTGATTCGCTCTCTCTCAGTCTCGAATAGGCATACACAGGGATTATCAAACTGATTCTCTCTCTCTCTGTCTCGAATAGGCATACACAGGGATTATCAATCTGATTCTCTCTCTCTCAGTCTCGAATAGGGATACAGCGGGATTATCAATCTGATTCTCTCTCTCTCTGTCTCGAATAGGCATACACAGGGATTATCAATCTGATTCTCTCTCTCTCAGTCTCGAATAGGGATACAGCGGGATTATCAATCTGATTCTCTCTCTCTCAGTCTCGAATAGGGATACAGAGGGATTATCAATTTGATTCTCTCTCTCTCAGTCTCGAATAGGGATACAGAGGGATTATCAATCTGATTCTCTCTCTCTCTGTCTCGAATAGGCATACACAGGGATTATCAATCTGATTCTCTCTCTCTCAGTCTCGAATAGGGATACAGCGGGATTATCAATTTGATTCATTCTCTCTCAGTCTCGAATAGGGACACAGAGGGATTATCAATCTGATTACCTCTCTCTGTCTCCAACAGGGATACTGAGGGATTATCAACCTGATTCGCTCTCTCTGTCTCGAATAGGGATACAGAGGGATTATCAATCTGATTCTCTCTCTCTGTCTCGAACAGGGATACTGTGGGATTATCAATCTGATTATCTCTCTCTGTCTCGAACAGGGATACTGAGGGATTATTAATCTGATTCGCTCTCTCTGTCATGAATAGAGATACAGAGGGATTATCAATCTGATTCTCTCTCTTTCAGTCTCGAATAGGGATACAGAGGGATTATCAATCTGATTCGCTCTCTCTCAGTCTCGAATAGGCATACACAGGGATTATCAAACTGATTCTCTCTCTCTCTGTCTCGAATAGGGATACAGAGGGATTATCAATCTGATTCTCTCTCTCTCAGTCTCGAATAGGGATACAGCGGGATTATCAATTTGATTCATTCTCTCTCAGTCTCGAATAGGCATACACAGGGATTATCAATCTGATTATCTCTCTCTGTCTCGAACAGGGATACTGAGGGATTATCAACCTGATTCGTTCTCTCTGTCTCGAATAGGGATACCGAGGGATTATCAATCTGATTCTCTCTCTCTGTCTCGAACAGGGATACTGAGGGATTATCAATCTGATTCGCTCTCTCTGTCTCGAATAGGGATACAGAGGGATTATCAATCTGATTCGCTCTCTCTCAGTCTCGAATAGGGATACACAGGGATCATCAATCTGATTCTATATCTCAGTCTCGAATAGGGGTACAGAGGGATTATCAATCTGATTCTATTTCTCAGTCTCGAATAGGGATACAGTGGGATTATCAATCTGATTCTCACTCTCTGTCTCGAATAGTGACACAGAGGGATTATCAAACTGATTATCTCTCTCTCAGTCTCGAATAGGGATACAGAGGGATTATCAATTTGATTATCTCTCTCAGTCTCGAATAGGGATTCAGAGGGATTATCAATCTGATTCGTTCTCTCTGTCTCGAATAGGGATTCAGAGGGATTATGAATCTGATTCTCTCTCTCCATCTCGAATAAAGATACAGTGGGATTATCAATCTGATTCTCCCGCTCTCTGCCTCGAATAGGCATACACAGGGATTATCAAACTGATTCTCTCTCTCTCTGTCTCGAATAGGGATACAGAGAGATTATCAATCTGAATCTCTTCCTCTCAATCTCGAATAGGGATACAGAGGGATTATCAATCTGATTCTCTCTCTGTCTCGAATAGGGATACAGAGGGATTATCAATTTGATTCTCTCTCTCTCAGTCTCGAATAGGGATACAGAGGGATTATCAATCTAATGCTCTCTCTCTCTGTCTCGAATAGGGACACAGAGGGATTATCAATCTGATTCTCTCACGGTCTGTCTCGAATTGGGATACAGAGGGATTATCAATCTAATGCTCTCTCTCTCAGTCTTGAACAGGGATACAGAGGGATTATCAATCTGATTCTCTCTCTCAGTCTCGAACAGGGAGACAGAGGGTTGATCAATCTTATTCTCTTTCTCTCAGTCTCGAATAGGGGTACATGGGATTATCAAACTGATTCTCTCTGTCTCGAATAGGGATACAGAGGGATTACCAAGCTGATTCTCTCTCTCTGTCTCGAATAGTGCTCCAGAGGGATTATCAAACTGATTATCTCTCTCTGTCTCGAATAGGGATACAGAGGGATTATCAATCTGATTCTCTCTCTCTCTCTCAATCTCGCATAGGGATACTGAGGGATTGTCAATCTGATTCTCTCTCTCTCAATCTCGAATAGGGATACAGAGGGATTACAAACTGATTCTCTCTCTCTCAGTCTCGAATAGGGATACAGAGTGATTATCAATCTAATGCTCTCTCTCTCAGTCTCGAATAGGGATACAAAGGTATATCAATCTGATTCTCTCACGCTCTGTCTCGAATTGGGATACAGAGGGATTATCTAACAGATTCTCTCTCTCTGTCTTGAATAGGGACACAGAGGGATCATCAATCTGATTCTCTCTCTCAGTCTCGAATAGGGATACAGAGGGATTATCAAGCTGATTCTCTCTCTCTCGGTCTTGAATAGGGATACAGCGGGATTATCAATCTGATACTCTCTCTCCATCTCGAATAAGGATACTGAGGGATTATCAATCTGATTCGCTCTCTCTATCTCGAATAGGGATTCAGAGGGATTATCAATCTGATTCTCTCCATCTCGAATAGGGATACAGAGGGATTATCAATCTGATTCTCTCTCTCCATCTCGAATAGGGATACAGAGGGATTATCAATCTGATTAGCGCTCTCTCTGTCTCGAATAGGGATACACAGGGATCATCAATCTGATTCTGTCTCTCTCTGTCTCGAATAGGGATACAGAGGGATTATCAATTTGATTCTCTCTCTCTCAGTCTCGAATAGGGATACAGAGGGATTATCAATTTGATTCTCTCTCTCTCAGTCTCGAATAGGGATACAGAGGAATTATCTAACAGATTCTCTCTCTCTGTCTCGAAAAGGGACACAGAGGGATTATCAATTTGATTATCTCTCTCTGTCTCGAACAGGGATACTGAGGGATTATCAATCTGATACTCTCTCTACATCTCGAAAAAGATACTGAGGGATTATCAATCTGATTCTCTCTCTCTCAATCTCGAATAGGGGTACAGAGGGATTATCAATCTGATTCTCTCTCTCTGTCTCGAATAGGGATACAGAGGGATTATCAATTTGATTCTCTCTCTCTCAGTCTCGAATAGGGATACAGAGGGATTATCAATTTGATTCTCTCTCTCTCAGTCTCGAATAGGGATACAGAGGGATTATCTAACAGATTCTCTCTCTCTGTCTCGAAAAGGGAAACGGAGGGATTATCAATCTGATTATCTCTCTCAGTCTCGAATAGGGATTCAGAGGGATTATCAATCTGATTCTCTCTCTCTCAATCTCGAATAGGGGGACAGAGGGATTACAAACTGATTCTCTCTCTCTCTGTCTCAAATAGGGATACAGAGGGATTATCAATCTGAGTCTCTCTCTCTCAATCTTGAATAGGAATACAGAGGGATTATCAATCTGATTCTCTCTCTCAGTCTTGAATATGGATACAGAGGGATTATCAATCTGATTCGCTCTCTCTCTGTCTCGAATCAGGATACAGAGCGATTATCAATCTGATTCTCTCTCGGTCTTGTTTCGGGATACAGCGGGATTATCAATCTGATACACTCTCCCCATCTCGAATAGGGATACTGAGGGATTATCAATCTGATTCGCTCTCTCTGTCTCGAATAGGGATTCAGAGGGATTATCAATCTGATTCTCTCTCTCCATCTCGAATAGGGATACAGAGGGATTATCAATCTGATTCTCCCGCTCTCTGCCTCGAATAGGCATACACAGGGATTATCAATCTGATTCTCTCTCTCTCTGTCTCGAATAGGGATACAGAGGGATTATCAATGTGATTCTCTCTCTCTCAGTCTCGAATAGGGATACAGCGGGATTATCAATTTGATTCATTCTCTCTCAGTTTCGAATAGGGACACAGAGGGATTATCAATCTGATTACCTCTCTCTGTCTCCAACAGGGATACTGAGGGATTATCAACCTGATTCGCTCTCTCTGTCTCGAATAGGGATACAGAGGGATTATCAATCTGATTCTCTCTCTCTGTCTCGAACAGGGATACTGAGGGATTATCAATCTGATTCGCTCTCTCTGTCATGAATAGAGATACAGAGGGATTATCAATCTGATTCTCTCTCTTTCAGTCTCGAATAGGGATACAGAGGGATTATCAATCTGATTCGCTCTCTCTCAGTCTCGAATAGGCATACACAGGGATTATCAAACTGATTCTCGCTCTCTCTGTCTCGAATAGGGATACAGAGGGATTATCAATCTGATTCTCTCTCTCTCAGTCTCGAATAGGGATACAGAGGGATTATCAATCTGATTCTCTCTCTCTGTCTCGAACAGGGATACAGAGGGATTATCAATCTGATTCTCTCTCTCTCAGTCTCGAATAGGGATACAGCGGGATTATCAATCTGATTCTCTCTCTCTCAGTCTCGAATAGGGATACAGAGGGATTATCAATCTGATTCGCTCTCTCTCAGTCTCGAATAGGCATACACAGGGATTATCAAACTGATTCTCGCTCTCTCTGTCTCGAATAGGCATACACAGGGATTATCAATCTGATTATCTCTCTCTGTCTCGAACAGGGATACTGAGGGATTATCAACCTGATTCGTTCTCTCTGTCTCGAATAGGGATACCGAGGGATTATCAATCTGATTCTCTCTCTCTGTCTCGAACAGGGATACTGAGGGATTATCAATCTGATTCGCTCTCTCTGTCTCGAATAGGGATACAGAGGGATTATCAATCTGATTCGCTCTCTCTCAGTCTCGAATAGGGATACACAGGGATCATCAATCTGATTCTGTCTCTCTCTGTCTCGAATAGGGATACAGAGGGATTATCAAAATGATTCTCTCTCTCTCAGTCTCGAATAGGGATACTGAGGGATTATCAATCTGATTCGCTCTCTCAGTCTTGAATAGGGACACAGAGGGATTATCAATCTGATTCGCTCTCTCAGTCTCGAATAGGGATACAGAGGGATTATCAATCTGATTCTATATCTCAGTCTCGAATAGGGGTACAGAGGGATTATCAATCTGATTCTATTTCTCAGTCTCGAATAGGGATACAGTGGGATTATCAATCTGATTCTCTCTCTCTGTCTCGAATAGTGACACAGAGGGATTATCAAACTGATTATCTCTCTCTCAGTCTCGAATAGGGATACAGAGGGATTATCAATTTGATTATCTCTCTCAGTCTCGAATAGGGATTCAGAGGGATTATCAATCTGATTCGTTCTCTCTGTCTCGAATAGGGATTCAGAGGGATTATGAATCTGATTCTCTCTCTCCATCTCGAATAAAGATACAGTGGGATTATCAATCTGATTCTCCCGCTCTCTGCCTCGAATAGGCATACACAGGGATTATCAAACTGATTCTCTCTCTCTCTGTCTCGAATAGGGATACAGAGAGATTATCAATCTGAATCTCTTCCTCTCAATCTCGAATAGGGATACAGAGGGATTATCAATCTGATTCTCTCTCTGTCTCGAATAGGGATACAGAGGGATTATCAATTTGATTCTCTCTCTCTCAGTCTCGAATAGGGATACAGAGGGATTATCAATCTAATGCTCTCTCTCTCAGTCTCGAATAGGGACACAGAGGGATTATCAATCTGATTCTCTCACGGTCTGTCTCGAATTGGGATACAGAGGGATTATCAATCTAATGCTCTCTCTCTCAGTCTTGAACAGGGATACAGAGGGATTATCAATCTGATTCTCTCTCTCAGTCTCGAACAGGGAGACAGAGGGTTGATCAATCTTATTCTCTTTCTCTCAGTCTCGAATAGGAGTACATGGGATTATCAAACTGATTCTCTCTCTCTGTCTCGAATAGGGATACAGAGGGATTACCAAGCTGATTCTCTCTCTCTGTCTCGAATAGTGCTCCAGAGGGATTATCAAACTGATTATCTCTCTCTGTCTCGAATAGGGATACAGAGGGATTATCAATCTGATTCTCTCTCTCTCTCTCAATCTCGCATAGGGATACTGAGGGATTGTCAATCTGATTCTCTCTCTCTCAATCTCGAACAGGGATACAGAGGGATTACAAACTGATTCTCTCTCTCTCAGTCTCGAATAGGGATACAGAGTGATTATCAATCTAATGCTCTCTCTCTCAGTCTCGAATAGGGATACAAAGGTATATCAATCTGATTCTCTCACGCTCTGTCTCGAATTGGGATACAGAGGGATTATCTAACAGATTCTCTCTCTCTGTCTTGAATAGGGACACAGAGGGATCATCAATCTGATTCTCTCTCTCAGTCTCGAATAGGGATACAGAGGGATTATCAAGCTGATTCTCTCTCTCTGTCTCGAATAGTGCTCCAGAGGGATTATCAAACTGATTATCTCTCTCTGTCTCGAATAGGGATACAGAGGGATTATCAATCTGATTCTCTCTCTCTCTCAATCTCGCATAGGGATACTGAGGGGTTGTCAATCTGATTCTCTCTCTCTCAATCTCGAATAGGGATACAGAGGGATTACAAACTGATTCTCTCTCTCTCTGTCTCGAATAGGGATACAGAGGAATTATCTAACAGATTCTCGCTCTCGGTCTTGAATAGGGATACAGCGGGATTATCAATCTGATTCTCTCTCTCTCTGTCTCGAATAGGGATACAGAGCGATTATCAATCTGATTCTGTCTCTCCATCTCGAATAGGGATACACAGGGATTATCAATCTGATTCTCTCTCTGTCTCGAAGAGGGATACAGAGGGATTATCAATCTGATTCTCTCTCTCAGCCTCGATTAGGGATACACAGGGATTATCAATCTGATTCTCTCTCTGTCTCGAATATGGATACAGAGGTATATCAATCTGATTCTATGACGCTCTGTCGCGAATAAGGATACAGAGGGATTATCTAACAGATTCTCTCTCTCTGTCTCGAATAGGGACACAGAGGGATTATCAATCTGATTCTCTCTCTCTATGTCTCGAGTAGGGATACAGAGCGATTATCAATCTGATTCTCTCTCTCCATCTCGAATAGGGATACAGAGGGATTATCAATCCGATTCTCCCGCTCTCTGCCTCGAATAGGCATACACAGGGATTATCAATCTGATTCGCTCTCTCTGTCTCGAATAGGGATTCAGAGGGATTATCAATCTGATTCTCTCTCTCTCAATCTCGAATAGGGAGACAGAGGGATTACAAACTGATTCTCTCTCTCTGTGTCTCGAATAGGCATTCAGAGGGATTATCAAACTGATTCTCTCTCTCTCTGTCTGAAATAGGGATACAGAGGCATTATCAATCTGATTCTCTCTCTCTGTGTCTCGAATAGGGACACAGAGCGATTATCAATCTGATTCTCTCTCGGTCTAGAATAGGGATACAGCGGGATTATCAATCTGAAACTCTCTCCCCATCTCGAATAGGGATACTGAGGGATGATCAATCTGATTCGCTCTCTCTGTCTCGAATAGGGATTCAGAGGGATTATCAATCTGATTCTCTCTCTCCATCTCGAATAGGGATACAGAGGGATTATCAATCCGATTCTCCCGCTCTCTGCCTCGAATAGGCATACACAGGGATTATCAATCTGATTCTCTCTCTCTCTGTCTCGAATAGGGATACAGAGGGATTATCAATTTGATTCTCTCTCTCTCAGTCTCGAATAGGGATACAGCGGGATTATCAATTTGATTCTCTCTCTCTCAGTCTCGAACAGGGATACTGTGGGATTATCAATCTGATTATCTCTCTCTGTCTCGAACAGGGATACTGAGGGATTATCAATCTGATTCGCTCTCTCTGTCTCGAATAGGGATACTGAGGGATTATCAATCTGATTCTCTCTCTGTGTCTCGAACAGGGATACTGAGGGATTATCAATCTGATTCGCTCTCTCTGTCATGAATAGGGATACAGAGGGATTATCAATCTGATTCTCTCTCTCCATCTCGAATAGGGATACAGAGGGATTATCAATCTGATTCTCTCTCTCTGTCTCGAATAGGGATACAGAGGGATTATCAATCTGATTCGCTCTCTCTCAGTCTCGAATAGGGATACAGAGGGATTATCAATCTGATTCTCTCTCTCTGTCTCGAATAGGGATACAGAGGGATTATCAATCTGATTCTCTCTCTCTCTGTCTCGAATAGGGATACAGAGGGATTATCAAACTGATTCTCTCTCACTCTGTCTCGAATAGGGATACAGAGGGACTATCAATCCGATTCGCTCTCTCTCAGTCTCGAATAGGAATACAGAGGGATTATCAATCTGATTCGCTCTCTCTCAGTCTCGAATAGGGATACAGAGGGATTATCAATCTGATTCTCTCTCGCTCAGTCTCGAATAGGAATACAGAGGGATTATCAATCTGATTCTCTATCGCTCAGTCTCGAATAGGGATACAGAGGGATTATCAAACTGATTCTCTCTCTCAGTCTTGAATAGGGATACAGAGTGATTATCAATCTGATTCTCTCTCTCTCTGTCTCGAATAGGGATACAGAGGGATTATCAATATGATTCTCTCTCTCTGTCTCGAATAGGGATACAGAGGGATTATCAATATGAATCTCTCTCTCTGTCTCGAATAGGGATACAGAGGGATTATCAATCTGATTCTCTCTCTGTCTTGAATAGGGATACAGAGCGATTATCAATCTGATTCTCTCTCTATCAATCTCGAATAGGGATACAGAGCGATTATCAATCTGATTCTCTCTCTCTCAGTCTCGAATAGGGATTCAGAGGGATTATCAATCTGATTCTCTCTCTCTCTCTGTCTCGAATAGGGATACAGAGCGATTATCAATCTGATTCTCTCTCTCTATGTCTCGAGTAGGGATACAGAGCGATTATCAATCTGATTCTCTCTCCCTCAGTCTCGAATAGGGATTCAGAGGGATTATCAATCTGATTCTCTCTCTCTCTATGTCTCGAGTAGGGATACAGAGCGATTATCAATCTGATTCTCTCTCTCAGTCTTGAATAGGGATACAGAGTGATTATCAATCTGATTCTCTCTCTCTCTGTCTCGAATAGGGATACAGAGGGATTATCAATATGATTCTCTCTCTCTGTCTCGAATAGGGATACAGAGGGATTATCAATATGAATCTCTCTCTCTGTCTCGAATAGGGATACAGAGGGATTATCAATCTGATTCTCTCTCTGTCTTGAATAGGGATACAGAGCGATTATCAATCTGATTCTCTCTCTATCAATCTCGAATAGGGATACAGAGCGATTATCAATCTGATTCTCTCTCTCTCAGTGTCGAATAGGGATTCAGAGGGATTATCAATCTGATTCTCTCTCTCTCTCTGTCTCGAATAGGGATACAGAGCGATTATCAATCTGATTCTCTCTCTCTATGTCTCGAGTAGGGATACAGAGCGATTATCAATCTGATTCTCTCTCTCTCAGTCTCGAATAGGGATTCAGAGGGATTATCAATCTGATTCTCTCTCTCTCTATGTCTCGAGTAGGGATACAGAGCGATTATCAATCTGATTCTCTCTCTCTCAGTCTCGAATAGGGATACAGAGCGATTATCAAACTGATTCTCTCTCTCAGTCTTGAATAGGGATGCAGAGAACAAGAACAAACAAAGAACAGAGAAATGTACACCAGAGGAACAGTCCCTTCGGCCCTCAAAGCCCGTGCCGACCATGCTGCCCGACTAAACTATAATCTTCTACACTTCCTGGGACCGTATCCCTCTATTCCCATCCTATTCATTTATTTGTCAAGATGCCCCTTAAATGTCAGTATCGTCCCTGCTTCCACTACCTCCTCCGGTAGCGAGTTCCAGGCACCCACTACCCTCTGCGTAAAAACTTGCCTTGTACATCTACTCTAAACCTTGCCCCTCTCACCTTAAACCTATGCCCCCTAGTAATTGACCCCTCTACCCTGGGGAAAAGCCTCTGACTATCCACTCTGTCTATGCCCCTCATAATTTTGTATACCTCTATCAGGTCTCCCCTCAACCTCCTTCGTTCCAGTGAGAACAAACCGAGTTTATTCAACCGCTCCTCATAGCTAATGCCCTCCATACCCGGCAACATTCTGGTAAATCTCTTCTGCACCCTCTCAAAAGCCTCCACATCCTTCTGGTAGTGTGGCGACCAGAATTGAACACTAAGAGGGATTATCAATCTGATTCTCTCTCTCTCTGCCTCGAATAGGGATACAGAGTGATTATCAATCTGATTCTCTCTCTCTCAGTCTCGTATAGGGACAAAGAGGGATTATCAAATTGATTCTATCTCTCTCTGTCTCGAATAGGGATACAGAGCGATTATCAATCTGATTCTCACTCTCTCTGTCTCGAATAGGGACACAGAGGGATTATCAATCTGATTCTCTCTCTCTGTCTCGAATAGGGATACAGAGCGATTATCAATCTGATTCTCACTCTCTCTGTCTCGAATAGGGACACAGAGGGATTATCAATCTGATTCTCTCTCCCTGTCTTGAATAGGGATACCGAGGGATTATCAATCTGATTCTCTCTCTCAGTCTCGAATAGGGGTACAGACGGATTATCAAACTGATTCTCTCTCTCTCTGTCTCGAATAGGGATACAGAGGGATCATCAATCAGAATCTCTCTCTATCAATCTCAAATAGGGATACAGAGGGATTATCAATCTGATTCTCTCTCTGTGTCTTGAATAGGGATACAGAGGGATTATCAATCTGATTCTGTCTCTCCATCTCGAATAGGGATACACAGGGATTATCAATCTGATTCTCTCTCTGTCTCGAAGAGGGATACAGAGGGATTATCAATCTGATTCTCTCTCTCAGCCTCGATTAGGGATACACAGGGATTATCAATCTGATTCTCTCTCTGTCTCGAATATGGATACAGAGGTATATCAATCTGATTCTATGACGCTCTGTCGCGAATAAGGATACAGAGGGATATTCTAACAGATTCTCTCTCTCTGTCTCGAATAGGGACACAGAGGGATTATCAATCTGATTCTCTCTCTCTATGTCTCGAGTAGGGATACAGAGCGATTATCAATCTGATTCTGTCTCTCCATCTCGAATAGGGATACACAGGGATTATCAATCTGATTCTCTCTCTGTCTCGAAGAGGGATACGGAGGGATTATCAATCTGATTCTCTCTCTCAGCCTCGATTAGGGATACACAGGGATTATCAATCTGATTCTCTCTCTGTCTCGAATATGGATACAGAGGTATATCAATCTGATTCTATGACGCTCTGTCGCGAATAAGGATACAGAGGGATATTCTAACAGATTCTCTCTCTCTGTCTCGAATAGGGACACAGAGGGATTATCAATCTGATTCTCTCTCTCTATGTCTCGAGTAGGGATACAGAGCGATCATCAATCTGATTCTCTCTCTCAGTCTTGAATACGGATACAGAGGGATTATCTAACAGATTCTCTCTCTCTGTCTCGAATAGGGACACAGAGGGATTATCAATTTGATTCTCTCTCTCAGTCTCGAATAGGGATACAGAGGGATTATCTAACAAATTCTCTCTCTCTGTCTTGAATAGGGATACAGAGGGATTATCAATCTGATTCTCTCTCTCAATCTCGAATAGGGATATAGAGGGATTATCAACCTGATTCTCTCTCTCTCTATCTCGAATAGGGATACAGAGGGATTATCAATATGATGCTCTCTCTCTGTCTCGAATAGGGATACAGAGGGATTATCAATCTGATTCTCTCTCTGTCTTGAATAGGGATACAGAGCGATTATCAATCTGATTCTCTCTCTGAGTCTTGAATAGGGATACAGAGGGATTATCTAACAGATTCTCCCTCTCTGTCTCGAATAGGGACACACAGGGATTATCAATCTGATTCTCTCTCTCAGTCTCGAATAGGGATACAGAGGGATTATCTAACAGATTCTCTCTCTCTGTCTCGAATAGGGATATAGAGCGATTATCAATCTGATTCTCTCTCTCAGTCTCGAATACGGATTCAGAGGGATTATCAATCTGATTCTCTCTCTCTCTGTCTCTCTGTCTCGACTAGGGATACAGAGCGATTATCAAACTGATTCTCTCTCTCAGTCTTGAATAGGGATGCAGAGAACAAGAACAAACAAAGAACAGAGAAATGTACACCAGAAGAACAGTCCCTTCGGCCCTCCAAGCCCGTGCCGACCATGCTGCCCGACTAAACTACAATCTTCTACACTTCCTGGGACCGTATCCCTCTATTCCCATCCTATTCATGTATTTGTCAAGATGCCCCTTAAATGTCAGTATCGTCCCTGCTTCCACCACCTCCTCCGGTAGCGAGTTCCAGGCACCCACTACCCTCTGCGTAAAAACTTGCCTTGTACATCTACTCTAAACCTTGCCCCTCTCACCTTAAACCTATGCCCCCTAGTAATTGACCCCTCTACCCTGGGGAAAAGCCTCTGACTATCCACTCTGTCTATGCCCCTCATAATTTTGTATACCTCTATCAGGACACCCCTCAACCTCCTTCGTTGCAGTGAGAACAAACCGAGTTTATTCAACCGCTCCTCATAGCTAATGCCCTCCATACCAGGCAACATTCTGGTAAATCTCTTCTGCACCCTCTCAAAAGCCTCCACATCCTTCTGGTAGTGTGGCGACGAGAATTGATACTAAGAGGGATTATCAATCTGATTCTCTCTCTCTCTGTCTCGAATAGGGATACAGAGTGATTATCAATCTGATTCTCTCTCTCTCAGTCTCGTATAGGGACAAAGAGGGATTATCAAACTGATTCTATCTCTCTCTGTCTCGAATAGGGATACAGAGCGATTATCAATCTGATTTTCTCTCAGTCTTGAATAGGGATACAGAGGGATTATCAATCTGATTCTCGCTCTCTCTGTCTCGAATAGGGATACAGAGGGATTATCAATCTGATTCTCGCTCTCTCTGTCTCGAATAGGGACAAAGAGGGATTATCAAACTGATTCTATCTCACTCTGTCTTGAACAGGGATACAGAGGGATTATCTAACAGATTCTCTCTCTCTGTCTCGAATAGGGATACAGAGGGATTATCAATCTGATTCTCTCTCTCCATCTCGAATAGGGATACAAAGGGATTATCAATCTGATTCTCTCTCTCTGCCTCGAATAGGGATACACAGGGTATATCAATCTGATTATCTCTCTCTGTCTCGAATAGGGATACAGAGCGATTATCAATCTGATTTTCTCTCAGTCTTGAATAGGGATACAGAGGGATTATCAATCTGATTCTCGCTCTCTCTGTCTCGAATAGGGACACAGAGGGATTATCAATCTGATTCTCTCTCTCCGTCTTGAACAGGGATACAGAGGGATTATCAATCTGATTCTCTCTCTCAGTCTCGAATAGGGATACAGAGGGTTGATCAATCTTATTCTCTTTCTCTCAGTCTCGAATAGGGGTACAGATGGATTATCAAACTGATTCTCTCTCTCTGTCTTGAATAGGGATACAGAGGGATTATCAATCAGAATCTCTCTCTATCAATCTCGAATAGGGATACAGAGGGATTATCAATCTGATTCTCTCTCTCTGTCTTGAATAGGGATACAGAGGGATTATCAATCTGATTCTCTCTCTCAATCTCGAATAGGAATACAGAGGGATTATCAAACTGATTATCTCTCTCTGTCTCGAATAGGGGTACAGAGGGATTATCAATCTGATTCTCTCTCTCTCAATCTCGAATAGGGATATAGAGGGATTATCAAACTGATTCTCTCTCTCTCTGTCTCGAATAGGGATACAGAGGGATGATCAATCTTATTCTCTCTCTCTCAGTCTCGAATAGGGGTACAGAGGGATTATCAAACTGATTCTATCTCTCTCTGTCTCGAATAGGGATACAGAGGGATTATCAATCTGAATCTCTCTCTCAATCTCGAATAGGGATACAGAGGGATTATCAATCTGAATCTCTCTCTCAATCTCGAATAGGGGTACAGAGGGATTATCAATCTGATTCTCTCTCAATCTCGAATAGGGATACAGAGGGATTATCAATCTGATTCTCTCTCTCTCGGTCTTGAATAGGGATATAGCGGGATTATCAATCTGATTCTCTCTCTCAGTCTCGAATAGGGATACAAAGGGATTATCAATCTGATTCTCTCTCTCTGCCTCGAATAGGGATACACAGGGTATATCAATCTAATTCGCTCTCTCTCTGTCTCGAATAGGGATACAGAGGGATTATCAATTTGATTCTCTCTCTCTCAGTCTCGAATAGGGACACAGAGGGATTATCAATCTGATTATCTCTCTCTGTCTCGAATGTGGATACAGAGGGATTATCAATTTGATTCTCTCCCTCTCAGTCTCGAATAGGGATACAGAGGGATTATCTAACAGATTCTCTCTCTCTGTCTCGAATAGGGACACAGAGGGTTTATCAATCTGATTCTCTCTCTCCATCTCGAATAGGGATACTGAGGGATTATCAATCTGATTCACTCTCTCTGTCTCGAATAGGGATTCAGAGGGATTATCAATCTGATTCTCTCTCTCAGTCTCGAATAGGGATACAGAGGTATTATCAATCTGATTCGCTCTCTCTCTGTCTCGAATAGGGACACAGAGGGATTATCAATCTGATTATCTCTCTCTGTCTCGAATAGGGATACAGAGGGATTATCAATTTGATTCTCTCTCTCTCAGTCTCGAATAGGGATAGAGAGGGATTATCTAACAGATTCTCTCTCTCTGTCTCGAATAGGGATACAGAGGGATTATCAATCTGATTCTCTCTCTCAGTCTCGAATAGGGATACAGAGGGATTATCAATCTGATTCACTCTCTCAGTCTCGAATAGGGATACAGAGGGATTATCAATCTGATTCTCTCTCTCTCAGTCTCGAATAGGGATACAGAGGGATTATCAATCTGATTCTCTCTCTCTCTGTCTCGAATAGTGATACAGAGGGATTATCAAACTGATTCTCTCTCTCTGTCTCGAATAGGGATGCAGAGATAAAGAACAAACAAAGAACAGAGAAATGTACACCAGAGGAACAGGCCCTTCGGCCCTCCAAGCCCGTGCCGACCATGCTGCCCGACTAAACTACAATCTTCTACACTTCCTGGGACCGTATCCCTCTATTCCCATCCTATTCATGTATTTGTCAAGATGCCCCTTAAATGTCAGTATCGTCCCTGCTTACACTACCTCCTCCGGTAGCGAGTTCCAGGCACCCACTACCCTCTGTGTAAAAACTTGCCTCGTTCATCTACTCTAAACCTTGCCCCTCTCACCTTAAACCTATGCCCCCTAGTAATTGACCCCTCTACCCTGGGGAAAAGCCTCTGACTATCCACTCTGTCTATGCCCCTCATAATTTTGTATACCTCTATCAGGTCTCCCCTCAACCTCCTTCGTTCCAGTGAGAACAAACTGAGTTTATTCAACCGCTCCTCATAGCTAATGCCCTCCATACCAGGCAACATTCTGGTAAATCTCTTCTGCACCCTCTCAAAAGCCTCCACATCCTTCTGGTAGTGTGGCGACCAGAATTGAACACTAAGAGGGATTATCAATCTGATTCTCTCTCTCTCTGTCTCGAATAGGGATACAGAGTGATTATCAATCTGATTCTCTCTCTCTCAGTCTCGTATAGGGACAAAGAGGGATTATCAAACTGATTCTATCTCTCTCTGTCTCGAATAGGGATACAGAGCGATTATCAATCTGATTCACTCTCTCAGTCTTGAATAGGGATACAGAGGGATTATCAATCTGATTCTCGCTCTCTCTGTCTCAAATAGGGACACAGAGGGATTATCAATCTGATTCTCTCTCTCTGTCTTGAATAGGGATACAGAGGGATTATCAATCTGATTCTCGCTCTCTCTGTCTCAAATAGGGACACAGAGGGATTATCAATCTGATTCTCTCTCTCTGTCTTGAATAGGGATACAGAAGGTTGATCAATCTTATTCTCTTTCTCTCAGTCTCGAATAGGGGTACAGAGGGATTATCAAACTGATTCTCTCTCTCTCTGTCTCGAATAGGGATACAGAGGGATTACAAACTGATTCTCTCTCTCTCAGTCTCGAATAGGGATACAGAGGGATTATCTAACAGATTCTCTCTCTCTGTCTTGAATAGGGATACAGAGGGATTATCAATCTGATTCTCTCTCTCTGTCTTGAATAGGGATACAGAAGGTTGATCAATCTTATTCTCTTTCTCTCAGTCTCGAATAGGGGTACAGAGGGATTATCAAACTGATTCTCTCTCTCTCTGTCTCGAATAGGGGTACAGAGGGATTATCAAACTGATTCTCTCTCTCTCAGTCTCGAATAGGGATACAGAGGGATTACAAACTGATTCTCTCTCTCTCAGTCTCGAATAGGGATACAGAGGGATTATCTAACAGATTCTCTCTCTCAGTCTCGAATAGAGATACAGAGCGATTATCAATCTGATTCTCTCTCTGTGTCTCGAATAGGGATACAGAGGGATTACAAACTGATTCTCTCTCTCTCAGTCTCGAATAGGGATACAGAGGGATTATCTAACAGATTCTCTCTCTCTGTCTTGAATAGGGATACAGAGGGATTATCAATCTGATTCTCTCTCTGTGTCTTGAATAGGGATACAGAGGGATTATCTAACAGATTCTCTCTCTCTGTCTTGAATAGGGATACAGAGGGATTATCAATCTGATTCTCGCTCTCTCTGTCTCAAATAGGGACACAGAGGGATTATCAATCTGATTCTCTCTCTCTGTCTTGAATAGGGATACAGAGGGATTATCAATCTGATTCTCGCTCTCTCTGTCTCAAATAGGGACACAGAGGGATTATCAATCTGATTCTCTCTCTCTGTCTTGAATAGGGATACAGAAGGTTGATCAATCTTATTCTCTTTCTCTCAGTCTCGAATAGGGGTACAGAGGGATTATCAAACTGATTCTCTCTCTCTCTGTCTCGAATAGGGATACAGAGGGATTACAAACTGATTCTCTCTCTCTCAGTCTCGAATAGGGATACAGAGGGATTATCTAACAGATTCTCTCTCTCTGTCTTGAATAGGGATACAGAGGGATTACAAACTGATTCTCTCTCTCTCAGTCTCGAATAGGGATACTGAGGGATTATCTAACAGATTCTCTCTCTCAGTCTCGAATAGAGATACAGAGCGATTATCAATCTGATTCTCTCTCTGTCTTGAATAGGGATACAGAGGGATTACAAACTGATTCTCTCTCTCTCAGTCTCGAATAGAGATACAGAGAGATTATCAATCTGATTCTCTCTCTCAGTCTCGAATAGGGATACAGAGGGATTATCAATCTGATTCTCTCTCTGTGTCTTGAATAGGGATACAGAGGGATTATCTAACAGATTCTCTCTCTCTGTCTTGAATAGGGATACAGAGGGATTACAAACTGATTCTCTCTCTCTCAGTCTCGAATAGGGATACAGAGGGATTGTCTAACAGATTCTCTCTCTCTGTCTTGAATAGGGATACAGAGGGATTATCTAACAGATTCTCTCTCTCTGTCTTGAATAGGGATACAGAGGGATTACAAACTGATTCTCTCTCTCTCAGTCTCGAATAGGGATACAGAGGGATTATCAATCTGATTCGCTCTCTCTGTCTCGAATAGGGACACAGAGCGATTATCAATCTGATTCTGTCTCTCCATCTCGAATAGGGATACACAGAGATTATCAATCTGATTCTCTCTCTGTCTCGAAGAGGGATACAGAGGGATTATCAATCTGATTCTCTCTCTCAGCCTCGAATAGGGATACACAGGGATTATCAATCTGATTCTCTCTCTCTCAGTCTCGAATAGGGATACAGAGGTATATCAATCTGATTCGATGACGCTCTGTCGCGAATAAGGATACAGAGGGATTATCTAACAGATTCTCTCTCTCTGTCTCGAATAGGGACACAGAGGGATTATCAATCTGATTCTCTCTCTCTATGTCTCGAGTAGGGATACAGAGCGATCATCAATCTGATTCTCTCTCTCTCTGTCTCGAATAGGGATACAGAGGGATTATCAATCTGATTCTCTCTCTCAGTCTCGAATAGGGATACAGAGGGATTATCTAACAAATTCTCTCTCTCTGTCTCGAATAGGGATACAGAGGGATTATCAATATGATTCTCTCTCTCTGTCTCGAATAGGGATACAGAGGGATTATCAATCTGATTCTCTCTCTGTCTTGAATAGGGATACAGAGGGATTATCTAACAGATTCTCCCTCTCTGTCTCGAATAGGGACACAGAGGGATTATCAATCTGATTCTCTCTCTCAATCTCGAATAGGGATATAGAGGGATTATCAACCTGATTCTCTCACTCTCTGTCTCGAATTGGGAGACAGTGGGATTATCAATATGATTCTCTCTCTCTGTCTCGAATAGGGATACAGAGGGATTATCAATCTGATTCTCTTTCTGTCTTGAATAGGGATACGGAGCGATTATCAATCTGATTCTCTCTCTGAGTCTTGAATAGGGATACAGAGGGATTATCAATCTGATTCTCTCTCTCTATGTCTCGAGTAGGGATACAGAGCGATTATCAATCTGATTCTCTCTCTCTCAGTCTCGAAGAGGGATTCAGAGGGATTATCAATCTGATTCTCTCTCTCTCGGTCTCGAATAGGGATACTGAGGGATTATCAATCTGATTCTCTCTCTCTCAGTCTCGAATAGGGTTACAGAGGGATTATCAATCTGATTCTCGCTCTCTCGGTCTCGAATAGGGATACAGAGGGATTATCAATCCGATTCTCGCTCTCTCTCGCATCAGTCTGACTCTGGTCTCTGACTCCCTGGACACTTTGACCCCAGACTTCCAACCTGGTCACTTTGGCACCTGTCTGTGGGTTTGTGGCCCCTTCTGATCCTCTTCGCTCACTCACTCATCATTCTGACCCCTGTGTCTCACCCCCTGGTTACTCTGACCCCTCTCTCTCACTGACTGGTCACTCTGACCCCTCTCTCTCACTCCCTGGTCACTCTAACCCCTGTCTCTCACTCCCTGGTCACTCTGACCCCTGTCTCACTCCCTGGTCACTCTGACCCCTGTCTCACTCCCTGGTCACTCTGACCCCTCTCTCTCACTGCCTGGTCACTCTGACCCCTGTATCTCACTGCCTGGTCACTCTGACCCCTGTATCTCACTGCCTGGTCACTCTGACCCCTGTCTCTCACTCCCTGGTCACTCTGACCCCTGTCTCTCACTACCTGGTCACTCTGACCCCTTTCTCTTACTCCCTGGTCACTCTGACCACTGTCCCTCACTCACTGGTCACTCTGACCCCAGTCTCTCACTTCCATGTCACTCTGACCCCTGTCTCTCACTCCCTGGTCAAACTGACCCCTGTCTCTCACTCCCAAGTCACTGTGACCCCTGTCTCTCACTCCCTGGTCACTCTGACCCCTGTCTCTCACTTACTGGTCACTCTGACCCCTGTCTCTCACTCCCTGGTCACTCTGACCCCGGTCTCTCACTTACTGGTCTCTCTGACACCTGTCTCTCACTCCCTGGTCACTCTGACCTCTGTCTCTCACTCCCTGGTCACTCTGACCCCTGTCTCTCACTCCCTGGTCAGTGTGACCCCTGTCTCACACTCCCTGGTCACTCTGACCCCTGATTCTCACTCCCTGGTCACTCTGACCCCTGTCTCTCACTCCCTGGTCACTCTGACCCCTGTCTCTCACTCCCTGGTCACTCTGACCCCTGTCTCGCTCCCTGGTCACTCTGACCCCTGTCTCTCACTCCCTGGTCACACTGACCCCTGTCTCTCACTCCCTGGTCACTCTGACCCCTGTCTCGCTCCCTGGTCACTCTGACCCCTGTCTCTCACTCCCTGGTCACTCTGACCCCTGTCTCTCACTCCCTGGTCACTCTGACCCCTGTCTCTCACTCCCTGGTCACTCTGACCCCTGTATCTCACTCCCTGATCACTCTGACACCTGTCTCTCACTCCCTGGTCACTCTGACCCCTGTATCTCACTTCCTGATCACTCTGACCCCTGTCTCTCACTCCCTGGTCACTCTGACCCCTGTCTCTCACTCCCTGGTCACTCTGGTCCCTGTCTCTCACTCCCTGGACACTCCGAACCCCATCTCTCACTCCCTGGTCACTCTGACCCCTGTCTCTCACTCCCTGGTCACTCTGACCCCTGTCTCTCACTCCCTGGTCACTCTGACCCCTGTCTCACTCCCTGGTCACTCTGACCCCTGTCTCACTCCCTGGTCACTCTGACCCCTGCCTCTCACTCCCTGGTCACTCCGAACCCCGTCTCTCAGTCCCTGGTCACTCTGACCCCTGTCTCTCACTCCCTGGTCACTCTGACCCCTGTCTCACTCCCTGGTCACTCTGACCCCTGTCTCACTCCCTGGTCACTCTGACCCCTGCCTCTCACTCCCTGGTCACTCCGAACCCCGTCTCTCAGTCCCTGGTCACTCTGACCCCTGCCTCTCACTCCCTGGTCACTCCGAACCCCGTCTCTCAGTCCCTGATCACTCTGACCCCTGTCTCTCACTCCCTGGTCACTCTGACCCCTGCCTCTCACTCCCTGGTCACTCTGACCCCTTTCTCTCACTCCCTGGTCACGCTGATCCCTGTCTCTCACTCCCTGGTCACTCAAACCCCTATCTCTCACTCACTGGTCACTCTGACCCCTGTCCCTCACTCCCTGATCACTCTGACCCCTGTCTCTCACTCCCTGGTCACTCTGACCCCCGTCCCTCACTCCCTGGTCCCTCTGACCCCTGTCTCTCACTCCCTGGTCACTCTGACCCCTGTCTCTCACTCCCTGGTCACTCTGACCCCCGTCCCTCACTCCCTGGTCCCTCTGACCCCTGTCTCTCACTCCCTGGTCACTCTGACCCCTGTCTCTCACTCCCTGGTCACTCTGACCCCTGTCTCTCACTCCCTGGACAGTCTGACCCCTGTCTCTCACTCCCTGGTCACTCTGACCCCCGTCTCTCACTCCCTGGTCACTCTGAAGCCTGTCTCTCACTCCCTGGTCACTCTGACCCCTGTCTCTCACTCCCTGGTCACTCTGACCCGTGTCTCTCACTCCCTAGTCACTCTGACCCCTGTCTCTCACTCCCTGGATAGTGTGACCCCTGTCTCTCACTCCGTGGTCACTCTGACCCCTGTCTCTCACTCCCTGGTCACTCTGACCCCTGTCCCTCACTCCCTGGTCACTCTGACCCCTGTCTCTCACTCCCTGGTCACTCTGACCCCTGTCTCTCACTCCCTGGTCACTCTGACCCTTGTCTCTCACTCCCTGATCACTCTGACCCCTGTCTCTCACTCCCTGGTCACTCTGACCCCTGTCTCTTACTCCCTGGTCACTCTGACCCCTGTCTCTCACTACCTGGTCACTCTGACCCCTGTCTCTCAACACCGGGTCACTCTGACCCCTGTCTCTCACTGCCTGGTCACTCGGACGCCTGTCTCTCACTCCCTGGTCACTCTGACCCCTGTCTCTCTCTCCCTGGTCACTCTGACCCCTGTCTCTCACTCCCTGGTCACAGTGACCCCTGTCTCTCACTCCCTGGTCACACTGACCCCTGTCTCTCACTCCCTGGTCACTCTGACCCCTGTCTCTCACTCCCTGGTCACTCTGACCTCTGTCTCTCACTCCCTGGTCACTCTGACCCCTGTCTCTCACTCCCTGGTCAGTGTGACCCCTGTCTCACACTCCCTGGTCACTCTGACCCCTGATTCTCACTCCCTGGTCACTCTGACCCCTGTCTCTCACTCCCTGGTCACTCTGACCCCTGTCTCTCACTCCCTGGTCACTCTGACCCCTGTCTCGCTCCCTGGTCACTCTGACCCCTGTCTCTCACTCCCTGGTCACACTGACCCCTGTCTCTCACTCCCTGGTCACTCTGACCCCTGTCTCGCTCCCTGGTCACTCTGACCCCTGTCTCTCACTCCCTGGTCACTCTGACCCCTGTCTCTCACTCCCTGGTCACTCTGACCCCTGTCTCTCACTCCCTGGTCACTCTGACCCCTGTATCTCACTCCCTGATCACTCTGACACCTGTCTCTCACTCCCTGGTCACTCTGACCCCTGTATCTCACTTCCTGATCACTCTGACCCCTGTCTCTCACTCCCTGGTCACTCTGACCCCTGTCTCTCACTCCCTGGTCACTCTGGTCCCTGTCTCTCACTCCCTGGACACTCCGAACCCCATCTCTCACTCCCTGGTCACTCTGACCCCTGTCTCTCACTCCCTGGTCACTCTGACCCCTGTCTCTCACTCCCTGGTCACTCTGACCCCTGTCTCACTCCCTGGTCACTCTGACCCCTGTCTCACTCCCTGGTCACTCTGACCCCTGCCTCTCACTCCCTGGTCACTCCGAACCCCGTCTCTCAGTCCCTGGTCACTCTGACCCCTGTCTCTCACTCCCTGGTCACTCTGACCCCTGTCTCACTCCCTGGTCACTCTGACCCCTGTCTCACTCCCTGGTCACTCTGACCCCTGCCTCTCACTCCCTGGTCACTCCGAACCCCGTCTCTCAGTCCCTGGTCACTCTGACCCCTGCCTCTCACTCCCTGGTCACTCCGAACCCCGTCTCTCAGTCCCTGATCACTCTGACCCCTGTCTCTCACTCCCTGGTCACTCTGACCCCTGCCTCTCACTCCCTGGTCACTCTGACCCCTTTCTCTCACTCCCTGGTCACGCTGATCCCTGTCTCTCACTCCCTGGTCACTTAAACCCCTATCTCTCACTCACTGGTCACTCTGACCCCTGTCCCTCACTCCCTGATCACTCTGACCCCTGTCTCTCACTCCCTGGTCACTCTGACCCCCGTCCCTCACTCCCTGGTCCCTCTGACCCCTGTCTCTCACTCCCTGGTCACTCTGACCCCTGTCTCTCACTCCCTGGTCACTCTGACCCCCGTCCCTCACTCCCTGGTCCCTCTGACCCCTGTCTCTCACTCCCTGGTCACTCTGACCCCTGTCTCTCACTCCCTGGTCACTCTGACCCCTGTCTCTCACTCCCTGGACAGTCTGACCCCTGTCTCTCACTCCCTGGTCACTCTGACCCCCGTCTCTCACTCCCTGGTCACTCTGAAGCCTGTCTCTCACTCCCTGGTCACTCTGACCCCTGTCTCTCACTCCCTGGTCACTCTGACCCGTGTCTCTCACTCCCTAGTCACTCTGACCCCTGTCTCTCACTCCCTGGATAGTGTGACCCCTGTCTCTCACTCCGTGGTCACTCTGACCCCTGTCTCTCACTCCCTGGTCACTCTGACCCCTGTCCCTCACTCCCTGGTCACTCTGACCCCTGTCTCTCACTCCCTGGTCACTCTGACCCCTGTCTCTCACTCCCTGGTCACTCTGACCCTTGTCTCTCACTCCCTGATCACTCTGACCCCTGTCTCTCACTCCCTGGTCACTCTGACCCCTGTCTCTTACTCCCTGGTCACTCTGACCCCTGTCTCTCACTACCTGGTCACTCTGACCCCTGTCTCTCAACACCGGGTCACTCTGACCCCTGTCTCTCACTGCCTGGTCACTCGGACGCCTGTCTCTCACTCCCTGGTCACTCTGACCCCTGTCTCTCTCTCCCTGGTCACTCTGACCCCTGTCTCTCACTCCCTGGTCACAGTGACCCCTGTCTCTCACTCCCTGGTCACACTGACCCCTGTCTCTCACTCCCTGGTCACTCTGACCCCTGTCTCTCACTCCCTGGTCACTCTGGCCCCTGTGTCTCACTCCCTGGTCACTCTGACCCCTGTCTCTCACTCCCTGGTCACTCTGACCCCTGACTCTCACTCCCTGGTCACTCTGACCCCTGTCTCTCACTCACTGGTCACTCTGACCCCTGTCTCTCACTTACTGGTCACTCTGACCCCTGTCTCTCACTCCCTGGTCACTCTGACCCCTGTCTCACTCCCTGGTCACTTTGACCCCTGTCTCTCACTCCCTGGTCACTCTGTCACCTGTGTCTCACTCCCTGGTCACTCTGACCCCTGTCTCTCACTGCCTGATCACTCTGACCCCTGTCTCTCACTCCCTGGTCACTCTGACCCCTGTCTCACTCCCTGGTCACTCTGACCCCTGTCTCTCACTCCCTGGTCACTCCGAACCCCGTCTCTCACTCCCTGGTCACTCTGACCCCTGTCTCTCACTCCCTGGTCACTCTGACCCCTGTGTCTCACTCCCTGGTCACTCTGACCCCTGTCTCTCACTCCCTGATCACACTGACCCCTGTCTCTCACTCCCTGGTCACTCTGACCCCTGTCTCTCACTCCCTGGTCAGTGTGACCCCTGTCTCTCACTCCCTGGTCACTCTGACCCCTGAGTCTCAGACCCTGATCTCTCTGACCCCTGCCTCTCAGGCCCTGATCACTCTGACCACTGTCTCTCACTCCCTGATCACTCTGACCCCTGTCTCTCAGGCCCTGATCACTATGACCCCTGTCTCTCATGCCCTGGTCACTCTGACCCCTGTCTCTCATGCCCTGGTCACTCTGACCCCTGTCTCTCACTCCCTGGTCACTCTGACCCCTGTCTCTCACTCCCTGGTCACTCTGACCCCTGTCTCTCACTCCCTGGTCACTCTGACCCCTGTCTCTCACTCCCTGGTCACGCTGACCCCTGTCTCTCACTCCCTGGTCACTCTGACCCCTGTCTCTCAGGCCCTGATCACTATGACCCCTGTCTCTCACTCTCTGATCACTATGACCCCTGTCTCTCACTCTCTGATCACTATGACCCCTGTCTCTCACTCCCTGGTCAGTCTGACCCCTGTCTCTCACTCCCTGGTCACTCTGACACCCGTCTCTCACTCCCTGATCACTTTGACCCCTGTCTCTCACTCCCTGGCCACTCTGATCCCTGCCTCTCACTCCCTGGTCACTCTGACCCCTGTCCCTCACTCCCTGGTCACTCTGACCCCTGTCTCTCACTCCCTGGTCAGCCTGACCCCTGACCCTCACTCCCTGATCACACTGACCCCTGTCTCTCACTCCCTGGTCAGTCTGACCCCTGTCCCTCACTCCCTGATCACTCTGACCCCTGATTCTCACTCCCTGGTCACTCTGACCCCTGTCTCTCACTCCCTGGTCACTCTGACCCCTGTCTCTCACTCCCTGGTCACTCTGACCCCTGTCTCGCTCCCTGGTCACTCTGACCCCTGTCTCTCACTCCCTGGTCACTCTGACCCCTGTCTCTCACTTGCTGGTCACTCTGACCCCTGTCTCTCACTCCCTGGTCACTCTGACCTCTGTGTCTCACTCCCTGGTCACTCTGACCCCTGTCCCTCACTCCCTGATCACACTGACCCCTGTCTCTCACTCGCTGGTCACTCTGACCCATGTCTCTCACTCCCTGGTCTCTGGCCTCTGTCTCTCACTCCCTGGTCACTCTGACCCCTGTCTCTCACTCCCTGGTCACTCTGACCCCTGTCTCTCACTCGCTGGTCACTCTGACCCATGTCTCTCACTCCCTGGTCTCTGGCCTCTGTCTCTCACTCCCTGGTCACTCTGACCCCTGTCTCTCACTCCCTGGTCACTCTGACCCCTGTCTCTCACTCCCTGGTCACTCTGACCCCTGTCTCTCACTCGCTGGTCTCTGGCCTCTGTCTCTCACTCCCTGGTCACTCTGACCCCTGTCTCTCACTCCCTGGTCACTCTGACCCATGTCTCTCACTCCCTGGTCTCTGGTCTCTGTCTCTCACTCCCTGGTCACTCTGACCCATGTCTCTCACTCCCTGGTCAGTGTGACCCCTGTCTCTCACTCCCTGGTCACTCTGACCTCTGTCTCTCACTCCCTGGTCACTCTAACCCCTGTCTCTCACTCGCTGGTCACTCTGACCCCTGTCCCTCACTCCCTGGTCACTCTGACCCCTGTCTCTCACTCCCTGGTCACTCTGACCCCTGTCTCTCACTCCCTGGTCACTCTGACCCCTGTCTCTCACTCCCTGGTCACTCTGACCCCTGTTTCGCACTCCCTGATCACTCTGACCCCTGTCTCTCACTCCCTGCTCACTCTGACCCCTGTCTCTCACTCCCTGGTCACTCTGACCCCTGTCTCTCACTGCCTGGTCACTCTGACCCCTGTCTCTCACTCCCTATTCACTCTGACCCCTGTCTCTCACTCCCTGGTCACTCTGACCCCTGTCTCTCACTCCCTATTCACTCTGACCCCTGTCTCTCACTCCCTGGTCACTCTGACCCCTGTCTCTCACTTACTGGTCACTCTGACCCCTGTCTCTCACTCCCTGGTCACTCTGACCCCTGTCTCTCACTCCCTGGTCACTCTGACCCCTGTCTCTCTCTCTCCCTGGTCACTCTGACCCCTGTCTC
The DNA here is from genome assembly GCF_047496885.1 of Scyliorhinus torazame. NCBI lineage: Eukaryota > Metazoa > Chordata > Chondrichthyes > Carcharhiniformes > Scyliorhinidae > Scyliorhinus > Scyliorhinus torazame. The sequence goes on from NC_092718.1 coordinate 133,464,390, forward strand.
TCTCCCTCCCTGGTCACTCTGACCCCTGTCTCTCGCTCCCTGGTCAGTGTGACCCCTGTCTCTCACTCCCTGGTCACTCTGACCCCTGTCTCTCACTCCCGGGTCACTCTGACCCCTGTCTCTCACTCCCTGGTCACTCTGACCCCTGTCTCTCACTCCCTGGTCAGTGTGACCCCTGTCTCTCACTCCCTGGTCAGTGTGACCCCTGTCTCTCGCTCCCTGGTCAGTGTGACCCCTGTCTCTCACTCCCTGGTCACTCTGACCCCTGTCTCTCACTCCCGGGTCACTCTGACCCCTGTCTCTCACTCCCTGGTCACTCTGACCCCTGTCTCTCACTCCCTGGTCACTCTGACCCCTGTCTCTCACTCCCTGGTCACTCTGGCCCCTGCATCTCACTCCCTGGTCACTCTGACCCCTGTCTCTCACTCCCTGGTCACTCTGGCCCCTGCATCTCACTCCCTGGTCACTCTGACCCCAGTCTCTCACTCCCTGGTCACTCTGACCCTTGCCTCTCACTCCCTGGTCACTCTGACCCCTGCATCTCACTCCCTGGTCACTCTGACCCCTGCATCTCACTCCCTGGTCACTCTGACCCCTGCATCTCACTCCCTGGTCACTCTGACCCCTGTCTCTCACTCCCTGGTCACTCTGACCCCTGTCTCTCTCTCTCCCTGGTCACTCTGACCCCTGTCTCTCTCTCTCCCTGGTCACTCTGACCCCTGTCTCTCGCTCCCTGGTCAGTGTGACCCCTGTCTCTCACTCCCTGGTCACTCTGACCCCTGTCTCTCACTCCCGGGTCACTCTGACCCCTGTCTCTCACTCCCTGGTCACTCTGACCCCTGTCTCTCACTCCCTGGTCAGTGTGACCCCTGTCTCTCACTCCCTGGTCAGTGTGACCCCTGTCTCTCGCTCCCTGGTCAGTGTGACCCCTGTCTCTCACTCCCTGGTCACTCTGACCCCTGTCTCTCACTCCCGGGTCACTCTGACCCCTGTCTCTCACTCCCTGGTCACTCTGACCCCTGTCTCTCACTCCCTGGTCACTCTGACCCCTGTCTCTCACTCCCTGGTCACTCTGGCCCCTGCATCTCACTCCCTGGTCACTCTGACCCCTGTCTCTCACTCCCTGGTCACTCTGGCCCCTGCATCTCACTCCCTGGTCACTCTGACCCCAGTCTCTCACTCCCTGGTCACTCTGACCCTTGCCTCTCACTCCCTGGTCACTCTGACCCCTGCATCTCACTCCCTGGTCACTCTGACCCCTGCATCTCACTCCCTGGTCACTCTGACCCCTGCATCTCACTCCCTGGTCACTCTGACCCCTGTCTCTCACTCCCTGTTCACTCTGACCCCCTAACTCTCACAATGTCCGCTCAGTACTTACCGATCTGACCGTACGCAATGCTGATTAACCTCTCGTTGACCAGTTTGTCCATTCGTGGATTTCGGGGCTGTCGTTTCATGATGTCACTCTCTGCGGCTTCATAAGCCAATGAGATAGCAGGAACCTGCAAAGCAAGTCACATGCCCCACGGGCAGCATCAGTGATTGGTTCCGGTCCACCTGGACATTCACAGAACTGTCATCGATAAACTGCCCAGCAACACCAAATCAAAACTGGCCAATCAAAGCCAGCTCAATAGCCATGAGAGCAAGGCAGAGAGTTGAGAAAGTCCTCCATAGCATCTCAAACCGCCTCAGGAGCTCCCATTACATATGCCAGCCTATTCATTGGGAGTCTGGTTAATGGGGGAAATGTGGTAGTGGATGTGCGCACAGCAGTATCCCAGTGTCAGACAGGAGAGGATGTCAGTGTGGTGTTGGGTGCTCTGAGGTACAGACGAACCAACATGTCGGCCGGCTGCGGCATGGCTGTGATGGCGCTCACCTTGTCTGCATCCGTTGGGACCCCTGACCGGGAGATATGGTCCCCCAGGAACTTCAATTCGGTCTGGCCAAAGGCGCACTTGGCTCGGTTGAGGCGCAGGCCGTTTTCCTGTATGCGGGCAAAAACGCGTTGGAGACGATGTATGTGCTCCTGCGGTGTGGTGGACCAGATGATGATATCGTCCACATATACGCGCACCGCTTCGATGCCTTCCATCATCTGCTCCATGATTCTGTGGAAGACCTCGGATGCCGAGATGATGCCAAATGGCATCCGGTTGTAGCAGAATCTGCCGAAAGGGGTGTTGAAGGTGCATAGCTTTCGGCTGGATGGGTCCAGTTGGATCTGCCAAAATCCTTTAGAAGCATCCAGTTTCGTGAATATCTTCACTTGGGCCATTTCACTGGTGATCTCCTCCCGTTTGGGTATGAGATAATGTTCCCTCATAATATTATTATTGAGGTCTTTGGGGTCTATACAGATACGGAGCTCGCCAGAGGGCTTCTTGACACACACCATGGAGCTGGCCCATGGCGTGGGCTCCGTGACCCTGGATAGGACCCCTTGGTCCTGGAGATCCTGCAGCTGCTGCTTGAGGCGGTCTTTAAGTGGCGCAGCAACCCTGCGAGGTGCGTGAACGACCGGGATGGTGTCCGGTTTGAGGCAAATTCGGTAGGTGTATGGCAGTGTTCCCATGCCTTCGAATGCCTCCTGGTTGTGGGCGAGGAGCGATTGGAGCTGTGCGTTGAACTCTGCATCCGGGAAGTCAGACGTGCCGTCTGGAGAGAGAGAGTGGATTTGTTGCACAAGGTGGAGAGCCTTACATGCCTGTGCACCCAGCAGGGAGTCCTTCGATGAGCCGACTGTCTTGAACGAGAGTGTGGCCATGTGTGTTTTGTGTGTCGCCTGGAGCTGGCAGGATCCCATGGCCGGGATAACGTTCCCGTTGTAGTCGACCATCTTGCACCGGGATGGCTGGATTGGTGGTCTGACCTTCATGGCGCAGAATGCTGACCGTGCTATGAGGTTGGCGGATGCGCCAGTGTCCAGGCGGAAAGTGATCGGCGATCGGTTGACCGTCAGGGTGGCACTCCATTCATCGGCCGGATTGATGGTGTTGACCCGGTTCACATCAATGACCGCAACCCGGAAGGTGTCTTGGTCATCTGTGTCGTCGGTTTGGATGCCGTGATGTGGAGGCTGGATGGTCCGCACGTGTCTGTGAAGTTGTCGGAGATGTGGAAGATCCACAGGTTGAGCCACTCGACAGTAGGCAGCGTAGTGGCCCATCTTGCCACAGCGTAGGCATTGTCGGGTTTTTGCAGGACATTGCCCTTTTAAATGTGCAGCTCCACAGTTGCCGCACGTCATGACGTCATGGCGTTCGTTACGTCACTGCGCATGCGCAGTTCGGTCTTGCGTCGGGCGCGCGCAGCACGTCCCTCAGTGTTGCCGTAGGTTTTGGCGCACACAAACGCGGGAGGCCTCAAAAAGCGCGCGAAACGGCCGCCCTCGTTCGGGCCGCGGGCCGGGAGAAACTCGATTGCCTGGATGCGTTCGGCCTCGTGGGCAGCCTGGCTTGCCGATTCGATCGCGTGGGACCCCCTCCGTGCTGATTCGGTCGCCTGAAATTGGGCATAGCGGCTGGTTGGATTTTCATGAAGGACACAGGCTTCCACCGCAGATGCTAAGGTCAGGCCTTTAATTTTTAGAAGCTGCTGGCGTAGGCCGCCGGAGGCAACGCCAAAAATGATCTGGTCCCGGATCATGGACTCTGAGGTGTTGCCGTAACCGCAGGACTGCGCGAGTATGCAGAGGTGCGTCAGGAAGGACTGAAAGAGCTCATCCTTACCTTGTAGGCGCTGCTGAAAGATATACCTCTCAAAACTTTCATTGACCTCAACGTTGAAGTGCTGGTCGAGCTTGAGGAGGACCGTGTCATACTTAGCTTTGTTCTCGCCTTCCGCGAACACCAAGGAGTTGTATACATCGATGGCGTGCTGACCTGCGGTAGTGAGGAGCATGGCAATCTTTGTTTCATCCGAGGTGCCCTGTTTTTCGTTGGCTCGCATGAACAGTTCGAATCGCTGCTTGAAGAGCTTCCAATTGGTGCCCAGGTTCCCAGCGACTTGCAACGGCTGCGGTTTGTTGTGGGTGTCCATGGCTCAGGATGGCAAATTTGCCGGTAAGTATCGATTCACTCATTGGTACCATGTGGTGTTGGGTGCTCTGAGGTACAGACGAACCAACACGGTTGCGATTGGTACAACGCAATTTTATTCCAACTAGTTATTTACACATCTGACTTGGTACTCAGCACGTGGTGACAATGTGAGTGTCTTGTTAATGAGGTCCTGGCCTTGTCCTGTCTCCAGATGGACTGACCAGGAGGTGTCGTGTTTCTTGTCTTATACTGTGTCTGCTCTTGTCTGTGATTGGCTGTCGTGCTGTGCGCACTAATTGGTCTGTTGGTCTGTCTATAATGATGTGTGTATTGTGATGTGTGTTTGAATATCATGACAGTCAGGATGTACTGCTTTACCAATGAGGATGGCGAGTTTGGGAAGCAGATCACCACCCATTCAGCTATTTTCCAAGACTGAATGTGTGTATTTCTTCCACTGGGCAGGGCCGGTGTGCCTGCCACAGAACACCACCTCAGTCCTGACCGTCCAACACCGTGATCCCCCTCCGCACAGACCCTCTCAGAGGGCAGCACTCCCTCAGTCCTGACCGTCCAACACCGTGATCCCCCTCCGCACAGACCCTCTCAGAGGGCAGCACTCCCTCAGTCCTGACCGTCCAACACCGTGATCCCCCTCCGCACAGACCCTCTCAGAGGGCAGCACTCCCTCAGTCCTGACCGTCCAACACCGTGATCCCCCTCCGCACAGACCCTCTCAGAGGGCAGCACTCCCTCAGTCCTGACCGTCCAACACCGTGATCCCCCTCCGCACAGACCCTCTCAGAGGGCAGCACTCACTCAGTCCTGACCGTCCAACACCGTGATCCCCCTCCGCACAGACCCTCTCAGAGGGCAGCACTCCCTCAGTCCTGACCGTCCAACACCGTGATCCCCCTCCGCACAGACCCTCTCAGAGGGCAGCACTCCATCAGTCCTGACCGTCCAACACCGTGATCCCCCTCCGCACAGACCCTCTCAGAGTGCAGCACTCCCTCAGTCCTGACCGTCCAACACCGTGATCCCCCTCCGCACAGACCCTCTCAGAGGGCAGCACTCCCTCAGTCCTGACCGTCCAACACCGTGATCCCCCTCCGCACAGACCCTCTCAGAGGGCAGCACTCCCTCAGTCCTGACCGTCCAACACCGTGATCCCCCTCCGCACAGACCCTCTCAGAGTGCAGCACTCCCTCAGTCCTGACCGTCCAACACCGTGATCCCCCTCCGCACAGACCCTCTCAGAGGGCAGCACTCCCTCAGTCCTGACCGTCCAACACCGTGATCCCCCTCCGCACAGACCCTCTCAGAGGGCAGCACTCCCTCAGTCCTGACCGTCCAACACCGTGATCCCCCTCCGCACAGACCCTCTCAGAGTGCAGCACTCCCTCAGTCCTGACCGTCCAACACCGTGATCCCCCTCCGCACAGACCCTCTCAGAGGGCAGCACTCCCTCAGTCCTGACCGTCCAACACCGTGATCCCCCTCCGCACAGACCCTCTCAGAGGGCAGCACTCCCTCAGTCCTGACCGTCCAACACCGTGATCCCCCTCCGCACAGACCCTCTCAGAGGGCAGCACTCCCTCAGTCCTGACCGTCCAACACCGTGATCCCCCTCCGCACAGACCCTCTCAGAGTGCAGCACTCCCTCAGTCCTGACCGTCCAACACCGTGATCCCCCTCCGCACAGACCCTCTCAGAGGGCAGCACTCCCTCAGTCCTGACCGTCCAACACCGTGATCCCCCTCCGCACAGACCCTCTCAGAGTGCAGCACTCCCTCAGTCCTGACCGTCCAACACCGTGATCCCCCTCCGCACAGACCCTCTCAGAGGGCAGCACTCCCTCAGTCCTGACCGTCCAACACCGTGATCCCCCTCCGCACAGACCCTCTCAGAGGGCAGCACTCCCTCAGTCCTGACCGTCCAACACCGTGATCCCCCTCCGCACAGACCCTCTCAGAGGGCAGCACTCCCTCAGTCCTGACCGTCCAACACCGTGATCCCCCTCCGCACAGACCCTCTCAGAGTGCAGCACTCCCTCAGTCCTGACCGTCCAACACCGTGATCCCCCTCCGCACAGACCCTCTCAGAGGGCAGCACTCCCTCAGTCCTGACCGTCCAACACCGTGATCCCCCTCCGCACAGACCCTCTCAGAGGGCAGCACTCCCTCAGTCCTGACCGTCCAACACCGTGATCCCCCTCCGCACAGACCCTCTCAGAGTGCAGCACTCCCTCAGTCCTGACCGTCCAACACCGTGATCCCCCTCCGCACAGACCCTCTCAGAGTGCAGCACTCCCTCAGTCCTGACCGTCCAACACCGTGATCCCCCTCCGCACAGACCCTCTCAGAGGGCAGCACTCCCTCAGTCCTGACCGTCCAACACCGTGATCCCCCTCCGCACAGACTCTCTCAGAGGGCAGCACTCCCTCAGTCCTGACCGTCCAACACCGTGATCCCCCTCCGCACAGACCCTCTCAGAGTGCAGCACTCCCTCAGTCCTGACCGTCCAACACCGTGATCCCCCTCCGCACAGACCCTCTCAGAGTGCAGCACTCCCTCAGTCCTGACCGTCCAACACCGTGATCCCCCTCCGCACAGACCCTCTCAGAGTGCAGCACTCCTTAAGTACTGACCCTCCAACTGTGCAGTTCTCCCTCAGTACTGATCCTCCAACAGCATGATCTCCCTCAGAACTGATCCTCTGACACTGCAATACTCCCTCAGTACTGACTCTCCGACAGTGCAGCACTCCCTCAGTACTGACCCTCTGACAGTGCAGCACTCCCACAGTACTGACCCTCTGACAGTGCAGCACTCCCTCAGTACTGACCCTCTGACAGTGCAGCACTCCCTCAGTACTGACCCTCTGACAGTGCAGCACTCCCACAGTACTGACCCTCTGACAGTGCAGCACTCCCACAGTACTGACCCTCTGACAGTGCAGCACTCCCTCAGTACTGACCCTCTGACAGTGCAGCCCTCCCTCAGTACTGACCCTCTGACAGTGCAGCACTCCCACAGTACTGACCCTCTGACAGTGCTGCACTCCCTCAGTACTGACCCTCTGACAGTGCTGCACTCCCTCAGTACTGACCCTCTAACAGTGCAGCGCTCCCTCAGTACTGACCCTCTGACAGTGCGGCACTCCCTCAGTACTGACCCTCTGACAGTGCTGCACTCCCTCAGTACTGACTCTCTGACTGTGCAGCGCTCCCTCAGTACTGACCCTCTGACAGTGCAGCGCTCCCTCAGTACTGACACTCTGACAGTGCAGCACTCCCTCAGTACTGACCCTCTGACAGTGCAGCACTCACTCAGTACTGACCCTCTGACAGTGCAGCACTCCCTCAGGAGTGACACTCTGACAGTGCAGCACTCCCTCAGTACTGACCCTCTGACAGTGCGGCACTCCCTCAGTACTGACCCTCCGACAGTGCAGCACTCCCTCAGTACTGACCCTCTGACAATGCAAGACACACCCTGGGCATTGTTACACTCACCATGTCAGTGCCCAGATCGATACACAGGATAGTGATGGTTCCCAGAGGCAGTGGAATATTAGCCATGATGAACAGCAGGAAGGGTGTGATTTCTGGGATGTTACTGGTCAACGTGTAGGCAATGGATTTCTTCAAATTATCGAAGATCAATCGTCCTGTGGAAAGAATGCGGTGCAGCAATCAGGGAGATGGAGAGAGAGAGCACCCTGACCCTGAGAGAGAGAGAGAGAGAGCACACTGACCCTGAGAGAGAGAGAGAGAGCACTGACCCTGAGAGAGAGAGAGAGAGCACACTGACACTGAGAGAGAGAGAGAGAGAGAGCACACTGACCCTGAGAGAGAGAGAGAGAGCACTGACCCTGAGAGAGAGAGAGAGAGCACACTGACCCTGAGAGAGAGAGAGAGAGAGAGCACACTGACCCTGAGAGAGAGAGAGAGAGCACACTGACCCTGAGAGAGAGAGAGAGAGAGAGCACACTGACCCTGAGAGAGAGAGAGAGAGCACACTGACCCTGAGAGAGAGAGAGAGAGCACACTGACCCTGAGAGAGAGAGAGAGAGAGAGCACACTGACCCTGAGAGAGAGAGAGAGAGAGAGAGCACACTGACTCTGAGAGAGAGAGAGAGAGCACACTGACCCTGAGAGAGAGAGAGAGAGAGAGCACACTGACCCTGAGAGAGAGAGAGAGAGCACACTGACCCTGAGAGAGAGAGAGAGAGAGAGCACACTGACCCTGAGAGAGAGAGAGAGAGAGAGCACACTGAACCTGAGAGAGAATGAGAGCACACTGACCCTGAGAGAGAGAGAGAGAGCACACTGACCCTGAGAGAGAGAGCACACTGACCCTGAGAGAGAGAGAGAGAGCACACTGACCCTGAGAGACAGAGAGAGAGCACACTGACCCTGAGAGAGAGAGAGAGAGAGAGCACACTGACCCTGAGAGAGAGAGAGAGCACACTGACCCTGAGAGAGAGTGAGAGCACACTGACCCTGAGAGAGAGAGAGAGAGCACACTGACCCTGAGAGAGAGAGCACACTGACCCTGAGAGAGAGAGAGAGAGCACACTGACCCTGAGAGAGAGAGCACACTGACCCTGAGAGAGAGAGGGAGCACACTGACCCTGAGAGAGAGAGAGAGAGCACACTGACCCTGAGAGAGAGAGAGAGAGCACACTGACCCTGAGAGAGAGAGAGAGAGAGAGAGAGAGAGAGCACACTGACCCTGAGAGAGAGAGAGAGAGAGAGATAGAGAGAGAGAGCACACTGACCGTGAGAGAGAGAGAGAGAGAGAGAGCACACTGACCCTGAGAGAGAGAGAGAGAGAGCACACTGACCCTGAGAGAGAGAGAGAGAGAGAGAGAGCACCCTGATCGTGAGAGAGAGAGAGAGAGAGAGCACACTGACCCTGAGAGAGAGAGAGAGAGGACTCAGACCCTGAGAGAGAGAGAGAGAGCACACTGACCCTGAGAGAGAGAGAGCACACTGACCCTGAGAGAGTGAGAGGGAGAGAGAGAGCACACGGACCCTGAGAGAGAGAGAGAGAGAGAGCACACAGACCCTGAGAGAGAGAGAGAGAGCACACTGACCCTGAGAGAGAGAGAGAGAGAGAGCACACTGACCCTGAGAGAGAGAGAGAGAGAGAGCACACTGACCCTGAGAGAGAGTGAGAGCACACTGACCCTGAGAGAGAGAGAGAGAGCACACTGACCCTGAGAGAGAGAGCACACTGACCCTGAGAGAGAGAGAGAGCACACTGACCCTGAGAGAGAGAGCACACTAACCCTGAGAGAGAGAGAGAGAGCACACTGACCCTGAGAGAGAGAGAGAGAGCACACTGACCCTGAGAGAGAGAGAGAGAGCACACTGACCCTGAGAGAGAGAGAGAGAGAGCACACTGACCCTGAGAGAGAGAGAGATAGAGAGAGCACACTGACCCTGAGAGAGAGAGAGAGAGAGAGCACCCTGACCCTGAGAGAGAGAGAGAGAGAACACTGACCCTGAGAGAGAGAGAGAGAGAGAGAGAGAGCACCCTGATCCTGAGAGAGAGAGAGAGAGAGAGAGCACACTGACCCTGAGAGAGAGAGAGAGAGAGAGAGAGCACACTGACCCTGAGAGAGAGAGAGAGAGAGCACACTGACCCTGAGAGGGAGAGAGAGAGAGAGAGCACTCTGACCCTGAGAGAGAGAGAGAGAGAGAGAGCACACTGAGAGAGAGAGAGAGCACACTGACCCTGAGAGAGAGAGAGAGAGAGCACACTGACCCTGAGAGAGAGAGA